>NC_056735.1:1232619127-1232689127 GCF_019279795.1 Protopterus annectens
AATGTGCGTGTATATGATCATGTGTTGGAGAGTGCTACTGATAACACTATACATGGGCTGCCTGAGTGAGAGAACAGTAGTGCATCCAGGTTTGACAGCACAGTGTTTAATTCAGAGATATGGTAATGAGCTGATAATGAGGTCTTATTCATTGTGACTCAAACTGTCTTTGAATCGCATTTTCTCTCCACCTTACTAACTGAACAACATGCTTCGAGCAATTAATTTGAGTGATAAGTATTTTAGTTAATCCTATCCACTATCCACTACCTATGTACTGTTTTAAGATATTTTTGTAAAATTTTAGGGACAAAACACTTAGATGACTCACCTTATATATTACATTTCCTAAAGTAATACTACAAAGCTGAACACAATTTCAGATACTTGCATGTCTTTCAAAAAAAGTTAAAATATGCAGATTTTATAATAGCTTTTCAAATTAACAGAAGCTATATATTTTTTTTATGAGAAAAGGCTGTTATTTTAGTTCTTATTTTATAGGAAGACACTAATTATATGAGTCAGATATGTACTAAATTGAAGTTTTCAACCAGAAAAATGTGAAATATATATGTTTGTTCTGAACTGAATGGCAAAAAAACAAGAGCAAACAAATGAAAACAAAGGACAACTGACATTACCTTGTAATATTAGACAATATATCTGAAGCCATCTGAAACATTCTAACAAATCTTTCAAAATAATATGGTATGACTCTGCTATACACATACTTGACAACTTTATATAGAACAACGCATACTCAACTTAATCTGCATGCAATGCATTTCACTGACTGTGAGTTTTAAGTTTGGTTCCTGGACAGAGATAAATCTACTGATACAAAACTACTCAGATCATGAGAAATATAAATAATGTTTACTTGTGGTATAATGGCAATTCTATGCTGGACATATACTGCTTTCTCCCCTTAGCAGAAGCCATACATTTATTCATAATATAAACTATGTATAATGCAACACATTCACACACATGCTCGCACACACACACACACACACACACACACACACACACACACACACACACACACGGTAGTTACTCACATTGCATGCTTACTTACAGGCAAACTAGAGGAACATCAATTCACCTATGGCATATTTTTGGCCATTTGGCAGAAACCAGAGTACCTGGATAAAACCAGCACAGAGACAGGAAGGACATGCTGATTTCACAGAGAACTCCTCCAGAGATCCAAGCACTGTGAAGTGGCAATATTACTCACTGTGCTATGATTTGTTTGTTTCACATACATCTTACCCAGACCTCCAGAGATCAACTATGTACAATGCTGTAAGATATGAAGACTGAAATTAAAATGCATATCAATATTTAGTGACTGCAATTCTCATCAATTTGCCAGAAAAAAATTACAAGGAACAAAATAATATATGTGACAAAATCAATGATATGTTGTGAAATCAAGGACAGCTGTGATATCTGAATGCATCTTAACACTGTTTTACTCAAAATAACTGCATTAAGAACAATTACAAGTTAATACAAACACATATTAGACCTGAAAAGACAAATTAATGAATATATAAACTGAACTAAGGACTGCAAGTAATTTTCATTCACATATGGCCTCTTCCCAGCAAGCAATTACAGCTGCTTTGTTGACTGTGTACATCTCAGATATCTGATTGTGGTAAAATAATATGGTTACAGTAGTCTATCTTTGTTCACATAAACAGTAGCCACAGCTTTTATTTCAACTTGATTCACCCAAATGTACATTATTTCTCCAAAACTAGAATTACAGCATTAAACAACAAGACTGGTTATTTTATCCACAGATAGCCCCCATACACATTGCCTCTGTGCAGTATCGGTATAAAAAGTGTTACAACAATGTAGTTTTGTTTCACACAAACAGTCCACAGCTTGTCTTCTATCTTACTTTACCCAAATACACATAAGTATTGCCTAACTAAAATTATAGCTGTAAATAGCAGGTACAATCACTTAATCAACAGGCAACACCTTTATGCATTGCCTACCTATATAATCTAGTGTTTGACCCTGCCAGGGTTTAAAAAATGCTTAATTTACACACTGCTATCCAGAACTTGAAAGAACACTGACACTGTAACATGCCCCTGTAGTTTTTTTTTTTTTTTTGCTGCTACTTTACCTCTGAACTCCTGCATGTACTTTAAGTTAGTCTCATGGTTTAGACTACGGCTTACACAGGGAACCAGTTTTGGCAGTAGGGCAGTTTTTAGTCTTGATTTCATTATAGCTTTCAGTTTAGACTAAAGACTTAAAATCAGCATTTTCCATACCACCAAAGGTGGCATGACTGAAAGGCAGACTTGGCAGCAGCAGTTGCTAATAGTCGAGTTTTAGGTCCCCTAGTCTCCTCCTCAGTAAATTTGCCACTGTTATCCCCAGAGTTCTATATGCTTCTAAAGCACAGAAATTCTGAAGACTTAGATATTCCCTAGTAGGTCAAGGATTTTTTGAATGCACAATAGATGTTTATGGCATAGTGTATTTATATCATGTGCAGCCCCTCCTTCTTAAACTTTAATGTCTCAGCTCTTAAAATTTCCTAAACCTCATTCTTATGTTTTATTTTCTCAGCTCATGAATATTCCATTTTCTGCACTTCTTTTCTACTAATATTTAGCATAGTGCAGCATTGCTTATTAGCACTAATTACCACTCTTTTACATGTAATATTGCTAGACTTTATTTGCACATGATCAGCTGTATTGCTTAATATTTCAGTCACAGTAATTAAATATTGGATTAATCTGTGTGCTGTAAGTTTATATTTGCTAATCATCATCCAATCTCACTTCTGCTTTCAGATGGAATGTGCTCATTTGGCTTTCTTCTCTGTTTTGTTTTCTAATTTCTATTTTTCCCAGTTCTAACCAACATTTGATACTTTATAAGCTTCAGACGTTCAAGCTTATCTATCTGAAATTCTATATTTCTTAAAAAATAACACTCTCAGCATTTTCCTGATCAGCTTGCTATTACTTAGAGTTATAGCCTAGCAAGCTATCATTCCTGTCTATTTTATAAACTACATATTTATGATTTCAGAGTACTTATCACATTGATAGAGTTGCAACAAAGACAACCCAACTAGTTTCAATTGTTTAATTCTGCAGAGCTGCAGTGTCTTAGCTCTTGCTTTATTATGGATCTTGCATCAGTATTTGTTTCATCTATAATAGCCAGTTGAAAATGCATATCTTGCATCTGATGGGGCCCTGTAATAATTTATTCACTCTGAGAACTATTGGCAAATTACACCATATTTCTTCCTTTTGGGGTAGTTCTTTACAGTTCATTCACCTAGGATATTATTGCAAATTTGTTTCTGCTATTTAATCTTTATTGATTTTAATAACAACAACAAATCCATTGCAGCATACTACGGTGAACCATATCAAGGAGGAAAATGGTACTGCATCCGAGAGTTACAACTTACACAATCATATGTTCATCTGTCCTTTAGCCACTCCATCCTTCTATTAAATTATTCCTTTGCTGCAAAGTGACTCACTCATTCTGAACACACGATGCTTCCCAAACCTCTAATAAAACCAAGAACATCCTCTGCACACCTATATACTTTTGCCTTCATTGAGTCCATATATAATACTAAGCACCCCTCTGACCTCTTTGCCCTTACTCATACATCCATTTGATTCTGCACATCTAGTCTCAGTCAGGCAGTACTGAAGCATATCAGTGGTCGGACCACATTGGGCCAAGTTTCTTAGATAGGAAAAGATCTTGGATCTGGTGATGGGAATTCATTTTACAGCAAATTATCACAACATGATGTTCATCAGCAGCTTAAAGACACACTTCAGCCATTTAAAATATGAGCGCTCTATACCTCAGGACAGCAGACTTTGACAAAATGGGGCAGTGTCTGATAGGCATAAAGGAAAAAATAGATAAATGAGGTTCTACTTTGGATCTGCAAACTCCACAATCCCATGCACCAGCAACAATGAAAAATAATGCACAAAACACAGAATGGTGAATGAAATAACTTAAAGCATGTTTTGTAAGGAGCAAAAAAACATACACCCCAATATGAGGGGCAAGCCCCATCATCTTCTAGCTTGTATAGGTATATGTGTGTGTGTGTGTGTGTGTGTGTGTGTGTGTGTGTGTGTGTGTATATATATATATATATATATATATATATATATATATATATATATATATATATATATATATATATATATATATATATATATATATATATATATATATATATATATATATATATATATATATATATATATATATATATATATATATGTATATGTGTATATATATATATATATATATATATATATATATATATATATATATATATATATATGTGTATATACATATACATAGTGGATATAAAAGGTTTACACACCCCTGATAACATGCCAAGTTTTTGTGATATAAAAAAGACAATAAATCATTTCAAAACTTTTCCCCCCTTTAATGTGACCTATAACTTGTACAATTCAATTGAAAAACAAACAAATCTGTTAGGGGAAAAATATAAAAAATGTACAATAAGCTGGTTGCATAAGTGTGCACACCCTTAAACTATTACTTTGTTGAAGCACCTTTTGATTTAATTACAATATTTAGTCTTCTTGGGTAGGAGTCTATCAGCATGGCACATCTTGACTTGGCAATATTTGCCCACTCTTCCTTGCAAAAGTGCTCCAAATCTTTCAGATTGTGAGGGCATCTCTTGTGCACAGCCTTATTCAGGTCACCCCACAGATTTTCTATTGGATTTAGGTCTGGGCTCTGGCTGGGCTATTCCAAAGCTTTAATTTTCTTCTGGTGAAGCCATTCTTTTGTTGATTTGGATGTATGCTTGGGGTCATTGTCGGGTTGAAAGGTGAAATTCCTCTTCATCTTCAGCTTTCTAGCAGATGCCTGGAGGTTTTGGGCCAAAAGTAACTGGTATTTGGAACTGTTCATAGTTTCCTCCACCTTGACTAAAGCCCCAGTTCCAGCTGAAGCAAAGCAACCCCAAAGCATGAAACTGCCACCACCATGTTTCAACATGGGGGGTGGTGTTCTTTTGGTGATGCGAAGTGTTTTTGGCCAAATGTACCTTTTGGAATTGTGGCCAAAATGTTCAACCTTGGTCTCTTCAGACCATAACACATTTTCCCGGAATACATGCATTTGAGCGACCAACCTTTCGTCGATCGGGTATAACATCGACTTGAAATGATGAATATCGCAGTGGCGAACGGTCGGAATGTCGAACAAAACACCGAATTTGACAATTCCAACCGCTCTACCACATCAAGTGCTACCATGGGTCAAAACGGGGGGATATTTTGCATTTTGCTTAAATTGTGTTCACAATTATGCGAATTTGCTGCACTGCTGTCGCACATTTTCCGATCGATCATCTACCGGCCGATCAAATGCATGTATTCCCATTTTCCCACATGCTTTTGGAAGACTTGATGTATTGTTTTGTAAATTTTAGCTGGGCCTGGATGTTTTTGGAGTGTAAGAAAAGGCTTCCGTCTTGCAACCCTACCCCATACCCTGACATATGGAGAATACGGGAGATTGTTGTCATATGTAGTACACAACCAGTACTTGCCAGAAATTCCTGAAGCTCCTTCAGTGTTGCTGTAGGTCTCTTGGCAGCCTTCTTGATCAGTTTTCATCTTGTCTTTTTATCAATTTTGGAGGGATGTCCAGTTCTTTGTAACGTCACTGTTGTCCCATATTTTCTCCACTTTTTGATGACTGTCTTCACCCTTCTCCTGACTGATCCATTTCAACAATGATATCTCTTTGATGCTTTGTAAGCTCTCTTCATCTCCTGACTGATCCCTTTCAAAAAGACATCTCTCTGATGCTTTATAAGCTGTCTGCGAACCATGGCTTTTGCTGTAGCAGTTTAAAAAAGTAGAAAGAACAGCATACAATGGCACCAAAAAATACTTTAATAAAAGTATTCTTAAAAACAAACCGGTTTCGGCTGTATGGGTACATAGCCTTCATCAGTGTGAATAACAGCAAATTAAGGAATTCTTTAAATACAAAATGCATAGGACATGTGATTAATTACAGATGCTCATTAAGTCCTGGTTTAAAGAGACCTCCAAGTTTAACAATCCATTTTTTCTCCACAGTGTTTAACAAATCATGCCAACCCAATTTATTATTCCTGGCTCTCATGATTTTATCAATAATAGTGAAATTAAAACTGGCATTTTTATGTAACAGGGTATGTTTATAAAGGGCATTAGTTTTAATTTCACACTATGGAGAAAAAATGGATTCTTTAACTTGGAGGTCTCTTTAAACCAGGACTTAACGAGCATCTGTAATTAATCACATGTCCTATGCATTTTGTATTTAAAGAATTTCTTAATTTGCTGTTATTCATGCTGATGAAGGCTATGTACCCACACAGCCAAAACCGGTTTGTTTTTAAGAATACTTTTATTAAAGTATTTTTTGGTGCCATTGTATGCTGGTCTTTCTACTTTTTTGAAGTGCATTCACCTTTATTGAGACCATGCAGCTGCCATACTCGCAGAGTTTTCTGCTGTTCCAGTTCCATGCTTTTCTCTGTGGTTGGCCTGTGGCACCCACTGCACTCAGGATGTAGTTTTGTGGTCTTAGTTTGCTCTCCTGGGGACCCTGTTTGGAATATTTTACCATTTTCTCCATAAGTTGAAGGAGTTGGATTCTATTTATCCACAAATTACATTTGGATGTTTTCCTCACTCTGTGGCATTTTGCGGTATGCATGGGCCATTTCTTCTTTTCAAGAAATATTCATCTCATCCAACTACGGTCTTCTGGTGGGATTATATCTGCTTGAACATATTGAGAACAGATTCCTGGGCTTTATCACTTTACTTGGGACACGTTAACCTTTCTGGTACCATTTCTGCTTTGACTTTTGGTTTCTTTCATTTGAAATGCCATTATTGGATTTTTGGTAACTAATTAGTTTCTTTTTGGCGGTTGTGTGTACAACTGTTGGTGACATTCTTTGGACTTTCTTTTCATCGAATTAAGACAAGGGCGATGATTTTTTTACATGTTTCACTCTATTATTGGGGCCAATATATTTAAACAGTAGTTCAGCATGAGTGATGTAACTAAGGCAGGTTGTGCTTGGTATTCTTTTTAGAAATATTAATTTCATCTAGCTACGGCCTTCCAGTGTGATTATAACAGCTTGAACATATTGAGAACAAATTCCTGGGCTTTAACACATTACTTGGGATACGCTAACCTTTCTGGTTACATTTCCGCTTCGACTTTTGGTTTCTTTTATTTGAAATGCCATTATTGGATTTTTGGTAACTAATTCATCTGTTTCTTTTTGGTGGTTGTGTGCACAACTGTTTGTGATATTCTCTGGACTTTGTTTTCATTGAATGAAGACAAGGGCGATGATTCTTTACATGTTTCACACTACTATTGGGACTAGTATATTTAAACAGTAGCTCAGCATGAGTGATGTAACTAAGGCAGGTTGTGCTTGGTGTTCCATCTTAAACATGCGAGTGTGGACATAAATATACTTTTGGATATACAGAATCATTCGCTTATAGATCTATGTCTTCAGTTTGATTACTTTATTTATTTACTGCAGCAAGTATTTGTATCGGAAGAAACAAAGATGGTCAACAATGCGATTTACAGACTGGGGGACTTTACTCATTTTTGAAATTGGTTCTCTTATGTGCAGGGCCTAATTGATCACAGGCTGTTACATATTTTCTTGCGTTAACGGATTTAATATCCTATACCTTTATGTTTTTTGTCGTCTATTGACTATTACATAATTGATCCTATTAGATTAGTTAGATATTTTGTGTTTTTTCACTTTTCTACGAAGATTGTTTATGCCGTCGGTTTTGCAAGTATTGGCATCATTTATTTAAGGTTTTCAGGGACTATAGTCTTTTGGTTGGATAGACCCATGATTTGGATTTATCCTTACAGATATGCATAACTGGCTGGACCTAGAGAATCATGCTATTTTTTGTCTTACATTTAGATATAATTATATCTCATGTTTATGATTATATTTCTTGAATGTTGATTAATATCAATACCTAAGCTAAGCCTCTTATGGTCATTCCTTGAAAAGCTTGTATTGGACCACATTACTGTTTATTATTTTTTAGCCTAGCTCCATGAATTTTGGCCTTGGGGCACAGCATTAGTGGGTCCCTTCATTCAATTCCTATTGATGTTCACATTTTCATCCCTATATAAGTCACTGTTGACTATTGATTCTGGAAACAATTTATATAATATTACATTTGGATTTTGGACGTCTTTTCTATAGACCTGGGGCTTATTGGTTCACACAACAATCGGCTTATGGCCTATTGTTTTACATGATACAGTACTATGGGTTGTATCATATTTTGGTGATATTTTTGTGACTATATTATTCTGGGCATAGTGCTTATTGATCTATGTATGAATCAGCCGTGGTCTTTTCTATATATAAACATATAATAACATTAAGAGATACATTGTTTTCAGCTACAATAACACAGTGGTTATTTTGTTTATTAATATTCCAGAACTTCTGGGGTCTGTTTTCCAAATATTTTGGAGTTTATTATTGATTCTGGGCCCATTTAGTCATTATTTTATTATACCTTTCTCATGCATTATGGAATTGGATAATTTATTAAAGGGCCTTGCTTCCGATAGGGAGGACTTATCAGTATTTGGACTAGGGATGCTTGGAGAGAGAGTGTGGAAGGCAATGATGCTTGCCCTAATGCCAAAAGTTGTGAGGCATTCTTTTTTAATTTAAATAAACACATGCATTTATTATGCAATAATGCTTGGCACTACAAGCTTTTTCGGGCTTATTTAACCAAAGGCATAACACCACGTGGTTTACGTATTTGCACACAACCACTAGTCAGTAACCCTGATGACATTTTAATCAAACAGTGGGGGGAAGTGCAACAGCAGGCTTCTCTTAAATTTGTGGAGATACTAGCTAATCATCACAATAGGATCACAGACAAAGAGATAGAATCTATCGCCCAGTTATGTGATATGGCCAAAAAGTACGAAGGACAACCCATATATCATAGTAGTCTCAAGAACCTTGATAAAGAGTTGATCACTCTGGAAACCCAGCTCAAGGAACGAAAGAAAAAGAAGTTCCTTAGGGACCTAGGGGATTATGATAAAGGGGACCCCTTTAACATTGGTAAGGATAAACATGTTTAATTTACCCAACATAATCGGACACCTTTTAAAAGGAAACGTACTAAATCTATTTTAAAAAAGGACTCCACACACAACACAGATACATCAGGTGAGAAATCATCCTCTGGTTTAGAGATTGATTCAGTGGGTGCCACTGACTCCCCCGCTATGAAAATAAGGAATTCAACTGCCCTACAGGATTCACACCTAGGAGGAAGGGGGGGGGACAGGAAACATTGTGGAAGTAGACAATATGGAGACTTTCCTCCAAATGTTTGTACACAAGGAACAAATGTAAATATAACTAATATTTCTACACATACCTTCACTGCTTCAGATGTTGAAATTCTGAATAAAGGACTATCATTCATACCTGTTTTTTTTTTTTGTTTCTGAAGAAAATTTTGTTAATGATATACTTTCATTCTGCAGGAATCTTAATCTAAAATAATTTTTTCAGGAACAGACAACATCAAAGATCACTGATGACTTTAAATATCACAAGTCTTCCTTTATACCCCCTATGAATCAGAATGTGTCCTTATTTCAAAATGCTATTATAAAGGATCTTCACTTTCAGTTTAGGAACTGTAGTCCCTTGGCGAACAATATATCCAAAACATCTATGGACAATATCATTAAGTTAGCCAATAACCATGAGTTAGTAATCATAGGGGCCGACAAGGGAGGGGCTGTAGTTGTACAAGATTGGCATCAGTATGATAAGGAAGCTAATAGACAGCTGTCTGATGTACGATATTATACTGACCTTAGTATTGACCCCACCCCTTTCTTTAAACAAAAAATTGACTATTTCCTTTCTTTAGCAGTAGAGGAGGGTATTATTAGCAATAACACCAAAACACAATTGACCATAACCAACCCATGTCTACAATACATATATTTTCTGCTGAAAATGCATAAAGATCCAAAAAAAACCCCTGGCAGACCTATTGCCTCTGGCAGAAATTCACTCACTGAACCTCTGCCCCTTTTCCTTACCAAATACCTGCAACCACTTCTCAAATGTGTTAGAGCACGTATCAGAGACACCACAGAATTTCTTCAGATCATTTCTGAGGTACAATTAGAACCAGATTGGTTGATGTGTACATTAGATGTCACATCTCTCTATACCAATATTCCACACTGGGAAGGGTTAGAAGCCTTAGAATATTGGTTAAATAAAACAGAAATGTATAAACCAGGTTTTAATACACTGCTATTGTGTCTGACTGAACATGTGCTCACGAAGAACATCTTTTTCTATCGGGACAAATGCTTCTTACAGATAAAAGGTACAGCTATGGGAGCATCTTTTGCACCAATATATACCAACTTATTTATGGCTTATATTGAAGTACTGATTATTTATGATAACTCCCATAACTTATATATAGAAGAAATGGACATTTGGAGGAGATACTTGGATGATTGCTGGTTGCTGTGGAGATTGGATACGGAATATCTCTTGGAATTCATCACATATCTAAATGAGAACAAATGGGGAATTGAATTCACGGTCAACTATGATAAAAACAAAATCATTTTTTTGGATGTTTTTGTCTCTAGAGCACTTGACCACACACTGACCACTGAAGTCTATCGGAAATTTCCCGAAAATAATTTGCTTCTCCATGCCAACAGCTTCCACCCACCCCATATCTGTAAGAATATTCCTAAATCTCAATTCATGAGAATGAAACACATCTGTTCCAATAGTAATACTTATACACATTTTAGGGATGATTTAGTGCTTAGATTCAGGGACAGAGGTTACAAAATGGGTCAAGTTATACATACGAAACATGTGGTAGACAATATGGAGCATGAGAACCTTCTACTTTATAAAGAAAAGGGTGACAGAGGTGGTGGGCCCCCAAGATTAATTACCACTTATGGACGCAACACCAAAGTACTAATGACTATTGTACAACATCACTGGAACATCTTGACATGTGAAACTAGACAGTGAATTGTTGGGTGTTAGATGTCTTTTCTCATTTAGGAAAGGTAAAAATCTTGCTGCATTTTTTAACCATTTCAAACATGGGCAGTCTCCCAATATAAAATCAACCAAGCTACCTTGTTAGGTGACCCTTTAATTGGTTGCCACCCTTGTGACCATTGTGTTCACTGCCCCAGGATATTAAAAACTAAAAGTTTCAGTGGTGAAAACCCCCCCAAGTCTATGACGTTCAATTTTTTGCCAATTGCACTTCTGATTTGGTGATTTACCTAACTAGTTGCAACTGTTCAGCTTTCTATATAGGACAAACTTCCAGACCCCTTAAATTCAGAATATCTGAACACCTTAGCGAGATAAAACACCATAAGGAAACTAATGCCCTTTATAAACATACCCTGTTACATAAAAATGCCAGTTTTAATTTCACTATTATTGATAAAATCATGAGACCCAGGAATAATAAATTGGGTTGGCATGATTTGTTAAACACTGTGGAGAAAAAATGGATTGTTAAACTTGGAGGTCTCTTTAAACCAGGACTTAATGAGCATCTGTAATTAATCACATGTCCTATGCATTTTGTATTTAAAGAATTTCTTAATTTGCTGCTATTCACACTGATGAAGGCTATGTACCCATACAGCCGAAGCCGGTTTGTTTTTTAAGAATACTTTTATTAAAGTATTTTTTGGTGCCATTGTATGCTGGTCTTTCTACTTTTTTGAAGTGCATTCACCTTTATTGAGACCATGCAGCTGCCATACTAGTTTTCTGCTGTTCCTTTTGCTGTAGCAGGCAACTAAGTATATGTCAAGTAAACCTACTAGGACAGCTGAACTTTATTTGGGGTTAATCAAAGGTCTCTTTAATTGATGGCAGGTGTGCACCCAAGAAGACTGAATGTTGTAATTAAATCAAAAGGTGCTTCAACAAAGTATTAGTTTAAGGGTGTACATACTTGTGCAACCAGCTTACTGTATGTTTTTTATTTTTTATATTTTCCCCCCCTAACAGATTTGTTTGGTTTACAATTGAATTGTACAGGTTATAGGTCATATTAAAGGTGGGAAAATTTTTGAAATTATTAATTGTGGTCTCCTTTTTTATATCACAAAAACCTGGCATTTTAACAGGGGTGTGTAAACTTTTTATATCCACTGTATATATATATATATATATATATATATATATATATATATATATATATATATATATATATATATATATATATATATATATATATATATATCTATATATATAGTTTACAATCACAATGCTGACATGCAATTGCACGGCTATGAAATATTCGAACAACAGATGTTCGAATACTTCATAGTTCGGCAGGTGATGTGAGCGAACGTTACCATTGCGAATGGACTGTGCATTTGCAATTATAACATTCGCTCATGTGAGGGGATCGTGGTACAGTGTGGTTAGGGAAATACATCCCTTTCCTCACTGTATGTGCGATCTTGGAGTTGGAATATTAAGTTGGGGGGATGTGGGGGGCCTGCCCCCCTGCATAACTGTGTGTTTAGGCTAGTTAGGTAGGGAGTTATGGGACGGGTGGGAGTGCTGTGTATTGTCGGAAATGTCGCAAGTGACATTTTCGACAATACAACTTTTCATTATTAGGGACATACGGAAATGTTCATTTCCGAAGTATAAATTCGAAAATTCAGACACGTTTTGTTCTGATTTTTGAATTTATGATAGTAAACCATATATATATATATATATATATATATATATATATATATATGGCTCCCTATCAGAAGCCTGAAACACTATAAGCCTGAAAATCAAAATCCTGAAACCAAAAGCCTAAAAATTCAAAATCCCGAAAACCCAAAATCCTAAAACTCAAAATCCTGAAAACACAAAATGGACATACTGACATCATTGTGGCTTTGCTATTGTTAGCCCTGTGGTGTTTGGTCATGCGTTGGGTTCAGGTAAGTGTGCGGTTGGTTTTATGTTAGGGTTAGGGGCGGTTTAAGTGAGTTAGGGTTAGGGCGCAGGTTAGGCATGTATGCAATAGTGACAAATATTGGGGTTAGGGGCGGTTTAAGTGAGTTAGGGTTAGGGCGTGGATCAGGTGAGTGTGCGATAGTGACGGACCTTAGGGTTAGGGTCAGGGTCAGTTGGTAGATATTAGTGTCTTTATAGTGACATATTAGCATTATTTGTGTTTTCAGGATTTTGAGTTTCAGGATTTTGGGTTTTCGGGATTTTGAATTTTCAGGCTTTTGGTTTCAGGATTTTGATTTTCAGGCTTATAGTGTTTCAGGCTTCTGATAGGGAACCATATATATATATATATATATATATATATATATATATATATATATATATATATATATATATATATATATATATATATATATATATATATATATATATATACACAGAGAGAGAGAGAGAGAGAGAGAGAGAGAGCACAACTCTATGTTGTACCAAATCAAAGAAGGGATAAATCTCCCAAAACAAGTGAATCATTGCCAACACACACTTAGAAACTGCACTGGCAATGATTTTCTTTGGGGAAATGGCATTTGGCATTATGCTGTTCATCTTTTTTTTTTCACTGTGCTACTGACACTCAAGCAATTTCACCTTGAACAAGTGTAGGGAAGCCACTTTGTTTATTGGAATATGTTTATCTCTGGTACAAGGATTTGTATTAGGAAACTAAAATATTTTTAGTAGACTTTAAAAAGCTGTCTGTCTGAGTGGAGAGACAGACGGATAGACTGGTTGGACTGGAAAGTGAAGTGAGGGATAAAGGTGATGAGGTAGGCCAGTGATAACATTCCATGATGTGGCATGAGCAATCCCGTGAGAATCTAGAAAATAGGTCATCTTGTCAGAATGCAAGGATCATTGCCCTGTGAAAGGAAATAGAAGGGCCTGTCCCTGCAATGTTTGTGCAGAGATGGTTGTTTTATGTTCCCAAGAGTTTGCTTACTATAATCAGGTAGACAGAGTTCACTTAGTAGGTAGGTAGGGGAAGCCAAAAAGTTTCCACAGAATTTTGCAGTAAATCTTAAAGGTTTCCATCTAAGAGAATGGTTGTTACAACAAGATGCCTTTAGGAGGAGGATGGAAATTGGAGAAGCAGAAGGTTAGAGTGGTGGAGGACTTCTCACTCTCCATTCATAATTATAATTATATTATAATGTCAATGGCTATGTGGCATTTTTGGAAATTGGGAGCAGTGACAAAATTATTGTACCTGACTACTTTGTGAATTATGTGCCAGGGGAGTCCATGCATCTGCCAGTCATTTGAACAGATTAGGATATACAAGAATGTCCTCAAAGGTTCAGACACACATGGCAAATTGGTGATGAATCTTACAATAATGACAAATAGTACAGAGATGTAAGGAGAGAAATGCTTTTCAGTATTTGGAGAAAGAAACCAATAAGAAGTTTTAGACAGCTAGCCTGAAGGTGGAGATATGGCCTAGATGATGAGGGACCCTGCATACTTTTGAAAGGCACGAGTAAACTGGTGGTGAGTGCAGCTCATGTCAATTTTAAAAGGGATCAGTCCCAGTTTAAGGATGGAGAGCAGGTGGATAGAGACTGAAACAGTCAGGAATAGAGATAAGGCAATCCCCTGGAAGGACAGACTGATCAAGCAAGTAGTACTGAAGTGTTGGTGTGAGGAATCTGCTAGCAGTATGGTCTGCCTTATGTTTTAGTCTTCTATATTTTCATATAACCAATGGTTTATCGAGGACCTTGCCTAAAGGCATAAACCCAGTGTAAGTGATTCATCTAGAAATGTTGGTTGCTATGGTGGGTGTTGTCTTGGAAAAGAAGAGAAGAAAACTTGGAAGTCTACAGTACAATGACTTTGTAATATTAGAATGAGCTGTGACAACATGGACTTTTTATTTGTAAGTTAAAGAAGAGTGCACTTGTCTCTTAAAAGAAATCAAAGGATTTGATGAACTATTTGGCTCTTTAGCAAGTGAAGAAACTGTTGTGTTATTTGGGTATCTATAAATGTTTTGGGAGTGGATGAGAGAGGAGTAGAGTTGCATTTTTAAGTCTTTTGTACTTTCAGAGTTTAATGTATTTGTCTTTCACTAATATTCTGCACGCTGCATACAGAAGTTGTTATTGAAGAAGATCAGCTTATTAAAATGTATATTAATTTCAGTTTCATTAATGATGCTATAATATGATTGTTAAAAAGCAAATATAATTGGTATGCAGGGTGGTGGAAAAATACAGCTTCATAAGCTGAAGTTGCTGCTGTGCTTTAACTGCGTTCTTTTGATATGTAACAAGGAAAATGTAAGTGTTGTATGAGCTGAGGCATGTTAGCTACTGTAAAAGGAATTTGTTAGCCTGACTCCTCCAGACTAGGAGTGTGTTGTTGCTAGGGAAGGTTTGAAACAGTCAGGAATAGAGATAAGGCAATCCCCTGGAAGGACAGACTGATCAAGCAAGTAGTAGTGAAGTGTTGGTGTGAGGAATCTGCTAGCAGTATGGTCTGCCTTATGTTTTAGTCTTCTATATTTTCATATAACCAAGGTCAGAAAACAAGACCCCTTGACGCAGGTGGGTCATTTATAGGAAGGTGTTCACGTGAAGTCTGAGGCAAAAATCATGAGGGATGAGGGCATTTGCAAAGTCATTGATTTGTTAGAGTCATTATAACATAAAAGAATTGCATGATTGGTATGATAACAAAAATGTATAAAGATGCACCGCAGGATTCACTAATCTTCTGTGTAAGACTAAATTAGTCTTACATGGAAGAGCCAGTCTAAGAGTAAGATGGCAGCGCGCCATGCATATTAATGAGGGCTCGCTGCCTCAACTCTAAAACTAACATGGAGCATGGACGAGTGTAGAGGGCATGTCAGACTGCCGATCAGTAAAAAATCCATGCCCCTGCAAGTTTGAAACACGGGAAATGTCTAGTTGCATGAGCGAGAACGCTCACATGTGTACACTCTAACACTAAACTCCCCCATATAGTAAACCCCGTACAAATATAAAAAGTAAAAGAAATGCTTTTTTTCATTTCCAATATAGCTGCCCGTATTTGCGTGCGTTTGCATGGGTTTGCCCATTGCTTAGCTACAGTTAGCAGTTTAGACACCGAAGAGGATAATAAGAAAAATATATGCAAATTAAGCAAAATAGCGATAGCGTAGTGGTTAGAGCCTTCGCACAAAAAGGAGGCATTCCCAGTTCGAGTCCCACTACTACACTTATAGGTTCATAGGTACATAGGTAGGTACTAGGCTATCGGCCCTGGGGCCTACACAAGCCCAGCCAAAAAGGTACCCTGGCTTTTGCCACCCAAGAAAATTATTTTCCTGTGCCACTGTAGAGCAGAGCCACAGAGGTCATCCCCGGGGTGAATTTCCTATTTCCCATCCAATCATCAAGATTTTTATTGAAGAGTGCTAATGAGGAGCTTTGTTTGATATAGGTAGGTAGTTTATTCCAGAGTATGGTAAGTCTCTGGGACAGGAATCTATCCCTCTGGCATGTTCTGTTTATTGTGGTGGCAAGGTTTAGGTCCCTAGAGCATGTAGCTCAGTGGGATTGGGATTTCTTTAAGTGGAGCATGTCCAACAGCTCTGGGTTTGACATAGCTTTGTATGTTAGGCAGAGATCACCTCTGAATAGACAAGTAAAGCTGGAGTTTTTTGAGACGGTCTGAATAGGGCATTTGTTTGAGGCCGGTAATCCTCTTTGTGAGGTATTTTGGTGGCCTTTCCAGTTGTTGTAGATGTCTTGTGAGGTATATACCAAAAGGGGCGTTGTACTCTATAATGGGTCTAATGAGTTGTTAATCTGTTGGAAATCTGTATAGAAAAATACTTCCTGACATATATTATTTAAAGTTTTGTAAAAAGCATTGAAATGTTATATGTAGTAGTGAACAAATTATATATATATATATATATATATATATATATATATATATATATATATATATATAGGAAGGTGAAATGGTTATGCATACTGATGCATGAGTAAATTATTTTAAGCAATGTAAAGCACTGCTAAGCACATTTTACCAGTACTGAGCATATTTAAATTTAATTGCTCATAGCTGAGCACTGCGTTAATTAGCACAGTGTCTTTGAGCGGAGCTGCGCATCTCGCAAAAGAGCGCAAACAGAACATGTTTGCACGTAGCTGCACACCGCACTAACCAGCGCAACATCCGGCAATGTCGAGCAACGTCAGGCAACGTCGAGCAACGATGAGCAACGTCGGGCAAAGTTGAGCAATGTCAGCTAAACACGGCCACACCTCCTTCACTGTACCTTAACCAATGAGGTCTGGCCAGTAGGAAAATAAAAAACAGTGACAGTGGCTCGAACTCGGGATACTGTGCACTATAGGCACAGTACATAACCACTAAGCCATGACAGCATTTCATAACCATGCACTTTCAACAGACACATATCTATCAAAGGAATATTAAACATTGCTAACATCAGCTAAGCAGGTGTGCCTACTGCTGAGTTTTTTTCCAAACTGGCCAATCACAAATAAGTGCGGGAAATTAGACATATTTAAGCTCCACAGGTGGGAATACTTGCCATAACTGGTTGTAGCTCCCTTCTGCAGACAGCATGGCCGGGTTTGGAGAAGGCACTGGATTTTGAGCGCAACTTTGGGGCATTGAGGAGACCAAAGTAATGGTTTGGCTCCTTGTCCACAATCATGAGGAAAGACTCCTGCGGGGCCAGTACCAGGGCACCCAATACAAAATGGAGGCCTGGAACTGTCTAGCTCATGATCTCACCAGTGCCACTGGCATTCCTCGGACTGGTGAGCAGGTCAGGCACCATTACTCTGACCTGAAGTGACGCATGGAGGATCAACTGGACCAGTGGATCAAGGAGGCCCATGGGATGGCAAATGCCCCAGTACTGAGTAACTAGCCATTGTATTAAGTATTTAAGAATTGCTATTCTTGTCTATACTATGGATAGGTATGTCTCAATATCACTGGATTTACTTCACAGCTGCAGGTGTCCGGGCTATGAATCAGCAAGCCCATGAAGATAGGTAGCAAAGGCTGTGTCACCAGGCAGGTTAGTAATTATTCTGCATGTACTGTTATATAAAATAAATGAGAAAGCCTTCAAAAAAGTGTTTTAACCCAATAAATAAAGGTATAATAATTCTTTAATAATTATTCTGCATGTACTGTTATATAAAATAAATGAGAGAGCCTTCAAAAAAGTGTTTTAACCAAATAAATAAAGGTGTGATAATTCTTTAATAAAGGTATAAGTCCTGGAGTGTGTCTGTGTGATTTTCTTTGATATGTTGTTGTACTGTTGCATTTTAGAAATAGTACCGTTGTGTTAAGCATTGTTAGTTAACCCACACTTGGGTAGGCCCATATAAAGTGGATGAAGGGAGTGCCAGTAGCTTTTATGCATATTTACAGCCCTTAACTGTTGGTTCATGCCCAGCATGTACAGGTTAATCTGGCACATGAGTAGCTTGGTATTGTGTTCCCCAGAAATGTAAGTGTGCTGCCAGAAATGTAGGGAGCTGTTAACATATAACTGATAATTTCACCTGAACATATCTAGATAATTATAGGAAAGTAGAGCTGTCAGTGTACCATCACAGCAGTAGTGTGTGTGAGCAGCTCTCAAAATATGTAGCAGTAACATCTGTATCCTGAATAGTTTGTATGTCAGATACAGCTCATGTATATAATGATCTAGCAAAATCCAGTTGCATGATAGAAGGACATTGGGTAGTGTAATAATACATGTAAGGGACATATAACTGCAGTTAATAGGAATGTGGTGTAAACTAGAAGGATATATAAGTTGTTAATTGAGCTATCTTTTCCACCCTACTGTATGTGCATAAAAAATGCAATTCCACACCTCAATGGGTATATCTAATCTCAAAACATTTGTTGGGACATATGTCCTATTGGTTTATAAATATTTGCATTCATTTCTATGCATGTGCCCTCTTCAAATGCCACAATATTGGTGGCCTGTTGCATCAATTAAACCTGCATGCTGTTGTAATGTCCACTATTGTTCTATATATGCATGTGTTATGCTTGCTTTTCAACTGTTGAAACTCTGGTGTGTTGGGTTAATGGGAATACTTCTGCATGCTGTTATAACTAACTGGGAATGCTGTTGACTGTTACTAACCCATATGTTTATTAAATTCTCCAAAACATAGTTCATATGGGAAGGCCGGTCCCAGCGGACCCACCTGTCTGACCTCAGCTGGCCATGGCACCTGGCACCAGCAGGTCTGCTGCCCAGCCTGGGACCTCCTCCTCCATTGGCCCTGTGCCACCTTTGGGTGGAAGCGCTGCAGGGGATGGGGCTCAGCTTCCCCATGCAAACGTGGGAGGAGGAGGGCCACCTATCACCCTTCAAATGGTTCGGGCTGTGGTGCGTAGAGAGATCGAGCGTTCTGTTGCAGAACCTCTATGCCAGCTTGAGGCATGAGTAGCGCAATTCCCGGGTCAGCCTGCCCCTCCTACACAGCCCCCAGCACAGCCACCCTCTGGGCTGTGAAGGTGCAGTGGTGACTGTCCATGGGTCAGGATCTCAGTTCCACTGTTGCCATCTGTGGGCTCATGGGCTTGCGATTTCCAAACATCCTTCCCCGTCAATGGTGTTCACCCACCACATGTGTCATATTCTGCCCCATATGCGTCTTGTTTGTCTTGTCTGTTTACCTCCCCAACATACCTCTCCAAATATACCTACTTCCCCTACCCCACATTCCACTCTCACCTGAAAAAAAAAGGGCAATCTGCTCCCAAAAAAACAAAATTACGCCCCATACATAGCTGCCCATTTTGCACACATGTCCCCTGGACACATAAAATGTAATTTAATTGGCATTACAACATACTTTGTTGTCCTCACCCCTCTCTCAGGGGTTGAAGGTTTCATATTTACCTCCAAATGTATTCCATATGCACAGCTGTTGCTGTTAAAGAAATGGGCAGCTATGGACCTTCCCTACATCCATCCTGCACATCCCGAGCTATTGTCCCTACTGTCGTTCCCTCTTTGTGCCCCTTTTTCACTACTTTCCTATCTCCCCATTTTCTTTTCTTTGAAATAAATGAGCGCGGGGGTTAGCGGGAGTAAGCACTATTAAGCAGTAGTTAGTGGGTTTGCGCGAGTGTGCACATGTTTGCACTTAGCTAAACATTGCTAAGCATCACGCAAACCTGTGCAAACCTGCTTACAACTGCTTAAAAGTGCCTTAGTCACTCTGTATGTGAGAGCCCTTGTTCTGCTCAGCAGCAAAATAAAACACTGCTGTTAGTCTCAAACCTGGGACCTTGTACACACTACACTGCATAAAGTACCACTAAGCCACATTAGATGTACAACAAGTTGGTGCTGAAATAAATATATCATGTTATCAGAATGAGTGAATGTAAAGGAAAAATAGGAATGCCATACCACACAACTTGTTCTGTGGATCTTTACCAACAGTTGTTGTGGGATTACAATACATGACTGAGATAAGATAAGCAGCCATTCTAGCAGGAAATAATGTTACACCATCACTTTAAAAACACCACACAGTATCACAGCAGGACAAATACTGGCATATCTGTTTAGGACAGAGGCCATACCTCCCAACTGTCCCTAATTTTCAGGGATGTCCCTGATTTTGAAAAAAGAATTTAGCTCTGTCCCTCTGAATCCCTCCGAAAACTACTGACTTTGGCCAGAAAGGTGGTGAATTACACATAATAAGTAATGACAATAATTAAGAGTTTGACACTTCTTTTACTTCAGAAAAGGTGTATTAATCCATATGCTCTGGTTCTCTCAAAGTCTCAACTTAATGGCACTAATGTTTTAAAGGTGTCCCTGACTTTTTCTCTACTTTTCCCTGAGTCTGTTCAAATATGTACCTGAGTGTTTGAGAGGTCTGGCAGATGCAGAAACACAGAGGCATAGCAGCCTTTCTGCTGTTACACACTGTGCAAATAGCTTTGGAAGGAGTTCCAGAAGCATACCCTTATGTAGGAATACAACACTGAAATACAAAAGGATGTAGCCATGTACTGGTAGCAACCAAATGTAACAATGTCATTTTTCTAGTGCTGAAAAGACCTGTGTGGTGCACAGACAAAGAATAACAGGCTAATCTCTGGCTACCATGTGGATAGGTCCACAGTTGGGAGTTACACAGACAGACTACTTGCCTTGATAAACTAACATGTACACAGCAACCCTGTAAGTCCAGCAAGATAAAATTCACACAATAATACATACGGTCTGTGTACTTCTGCACCCCTTACCAAATGTAGAATATCCCTGTGTGTGCAGGGTCTACCAAGGATGTAGGTAAGCATACTCACAGTACTGAAATGTGTCCAGTTTTTCTGAGCAGCTTGTGCTAATGTCAACACTAAAAAAGCACAAACTGTTTAGAACTGAGTAAATGAATATTCACAGTGTAGAAGTTCTCAAACAATTCTTGTGCCAAAGGAATACATCTCAATAACTAGCTTTGTATGGCAGTTAATTGTAAAATTTGAAAAGAAAGTACATCCTCCCATGTATCTTGTGTTAGCATTTTTTGGGGTGAGTACATTTCTACACTGACAAGTGTGTACTGGAAGCAGCAACATTTAGGTCTGAGTACAAAATGTAAATCACTGGCTATACCCCTGGCTTCTGATATAAGAACTATACCAACCTTCTGTCTTAAACAATGATGTCCACAGCAAACAAGGATGATCTCCATCTTGGAAAGCTGAAAGGGCCACGCCTACCCGAGTTAGCAATTTATAGTACTGGGTTGCTATGACAGTAATTACTGCAATTACTAGACAGCAGACTGCATGCAATTAGCAAATGGTGGCCACTAATTGGTGCAGAGGCCATCACATGCTCATGTGCAAATACCTACAAAAGCAGGCTGCAATGGCTGCCAACAAACTCAATCACTCTATTGCAGAGACTGACAGAGAGAGAGACAGAGAGAGAGAGAGAGAGAGAAAAGGAAAAAGAAAAATAAATAATACCAAATCATACAAAAGAAAGGTATGTGACACATATGTATTTACTGGCATGTAGTAGATGTTTTGGAAGAGTAGTCTACATAATGTGAACCATTCATATGTGACAGCAGTACTTATCTATGCACAGATGTCCTGCTTAACTACTGCTATGGACAATACATTGTGTACCTGTGGGCAGTGGGACATACCTGTGAAATGTGTAGCTCAGCATTAAATGTCAAAAATCTGATCCATGTTATCTGTGTTCTGTACAATAGTGTGGTCAATGGCTGTTGGGTGGATTAGTGCTGCCATTATATAAACATGGGTGTGACAGAGCAACACATGCATGATAGTCATATTAAAGTGTAGCTTAGCATTGGCAACTGCTGTATCAGTCTAGTATGCTTATCTAGCATTTGTAGCTATATATACCCCCTCTAATGTTAGTGTGTGTTCACATGTGGCACCTGTTTGTGTTGCAGCAAGGCCCAACAGTTCAGCTGTGAGGTCCAGGGACTTACAACAGTGTGGACCTTGTGTGTGTATGCCACACACATATGGAGAAATATATATGTGCCATATATATATTCACATCTGTATATGTGCATAGAGCAGGGGACATATTGCAACTGTTTGTGAAGGGTGGAAATATATATATTGGTGAAGGTTAGTATGCGCATATTTGTATGTAGGTTTAAGTGTGTGGCAAACAAGACAGCATACAGTGCTGGTATATGACATGTGGTGGCTAAACAGTGTGGGTGGTTTGTTCAGTTTGCAATGTTGAAGCCAGTGAGGCCTGCTAAAGCTACCTGGGCTGTGAACACTTTCAATGCATTTATCACAAGACTGTGCGATATTATTACATTACTGTACACCTCACATCCTTTGTATAATTGATATTCCCACTATGAAAGGTGAAATGTATATGTGCCCACATACATATGTATATGTACACCAATGGATGTGTATATGTATGTATATATATATATATATATATATATATATATATATATAGAGAGAGAGAGAGAGAGTCATATATACTCATACACACCTACATCTACTTGTTGCAATAGATTCTCTGTACTGTTGACTGACTGTGATGGTCAATGTGTTTGTAAATAAGTCAAAGATATGTATTTGTGGGACAGCTTAGTGGGAAACTGTTTATGTCATGGTATTATGGGTCCTTGCTTTAATCCCAGCAAAAGCTGTCTATTCTGTTGCTAGGCAGAAAAAGTGCTTTGGCATACAGTGTGATTAAGTCCCTTGGTTTTAACTGGGGTGTGTCATTGGAGGCTAAAGCACTACATCTATGATTATTGATTGGTACTGATGTTGAATCCAAATCCTGTGTGTACTGTAGTACTACTTGAAGCTCTGGGCCTGTACAGCAAAGTATGGTGTATGTCCACATTGCTTGCATCCACTGTTTTGTGTGGTCCCTGTATTCATCACAGATTACATTCCCCAAGATTAATATTTTGTAAGTACTGACACACAGTACTGTATAGTGCACACATAAAGCTTATCTGGGTTGCCATACCTCTGTGTCCTGTAATTATGTCTGATGTGTATGTGGGTATGTCTGTAACATGTCCTCTGTCATATGTGTGGTAAAACATATAACAGCATATCTAGCAACATTTATAGTGGACTACAGCCGTATGTGACCTATATTACCAATTGAGCACATATTTTGGCCACAGGTTTGCCATTAACAAGTTGTGTGGTATAATAGTAATACATTTACTAGACCTTACACTCATTGTGATGGATGACATATTTCTTTACACATCAGCTTGATGTATATCTGCTGTGGCTAGGTGGTGCATTGTGTTGCATACCGTGTGCCAGGTACTCTTGTATAGTCTTATATAGTGATTTTATTTTGTTGCTGTGCAGAACATGGTTCATTAGATAGAGTGAGCCAGGCACTTTCAAGCAGTTGTGGGGTGAGCAGTGATAAGTGGTAGTTAAAGTGTTTCACTCTCAGTTAGCTAATAGGTTGCTATATGGCAGTTCAGTGATATCTGTACTGTATAATGTTAAATGTGCCATATGACATGCTCAGACATATTTTTTCTTTATGTCTTCCAGGGATCATGGCACATCACAGAAATCCCAGCTATAGTAGTGCTGAAGATGAGATCATTACTAGCTGTATGATTCAGCACTACAGTCTAATGTTCTCACGAACTAGCCAGAACCAGCAGGAGTGTATACTGCAATGTGGCAAGATGTTGTCCGGAGGGTAAATGAGGTAGGCCTGCATAGCCGGACATATGAGCAGGTACGCCACCACTGCAGTGATCTACTCAGTCATGTCCATCAGTGTGCTTCTGATGTGTGGAGACAACAGCTTGCAACAGGAGGTGGTGTTAACATCCATCCCTCCTCACCAGAGTGGAGGAGCTGCTCCTGAACCTCGTGGCACCTGCCCAACAACAACAGCAGCAGACATACACCATGATGGAGGTTGGAGCCACCCAGCAACCACACATGGAGCATGCAGGTAACATGGCATATCTGTAGACTACTGTTATCTGTATTGGTAGATCATGCATATGTGAGATGTGGAGTGTGTAGTTAGAAGATGTGGAGCCTGTTGTTGTGCAATACTGATAATTTGGAACATAATCTGCAGGTCTGTGAATGTAAACTGTTGTTCTACTGTAAGATTGCAAACACACAGTAGCAATGCCACAGTTGTGGCCACTTACAAACTGTCTCATCTCTATGTAGGTCCCTCTGGGGGTGACATCAAGGCAGTGGACAGATGCTGGTGAGTGTGTTCTACATTTATTATTGTAACTAAAAAGTGCATGTCATAGTTAAGGTGTAGGCCATGTACACATGTAACACACCTACTCATAATGCATGCTGTGCATGTTTGATGTAAGACCACGTACATCCCACTAATGTGATTAGCTGCCTCAAACACATGTAATACCCAGATCATCTCAAACAAATGTGGCTACACTGTAGTGACCATTGGATAGGCAAAGTTGATATTCAACATGCACATAACATACACAACTATGTCATACACAGAGCATTTTAACATGCTACACATAAAGGATTCACAAACCCTCTGTAAAGACACACTCCAGTATCCAAAATCTCATCTACACATTACACATAATATACCTGAGGGGTAGAGGCCTATCATGGGGCATTTAAACACTCTGCAACACACTACATATTCATGTCAGGGAATGCTCCTTATTGGCCTCCTTACAAACCCATGTAACAACTGGTTGTGAAATGGTGAATGTAGCCAAGGTAGTACAGTTCCAGTACAGCATGATTAGTGCTGGTTTGGGAAACATTTGTAGCCTTGGGTGACCACATGATGCTTCATGATGATGGCCTATGGTACTATACCCCATCCAGTTATTGTAACCACAGTACTACATGTAGCTTTCATTGCTATACACCTCAATGTTGTGTGTGTGTGTGCAAACATATGCACCTCTAAACAATATGCATACCAATCACCATTTGCACAACTGACACATATATGTCTTGTGGTGCTATTGAGTGGCTAGGTCATATGACACACATTGGGTATGTGTGATGTTTAAATATGCAGTTGTGTTTTAGCATGCCATGTCATGGATGACACTGGCATGTCCACAATATGATCTACACTCACCATAACTACTGCACATTGGGTATATGGATGAATGGTATTCCATCAATTATACATGTATCACTGATGATGTTGTGTGAATACTCATCATGCATGTGCTAAAACTGTGTCCACAATTATTTGTTAAAGACACAGAGGCTGTAATCAGCATAGGATACATATCTGACACACAGATACACATCCAGCCATGGTATGTAGACCAGTGCGTTATGGTGCACAGTACATTACAGAGTTTTGAATACTTGCACAGCAATGTTGTGTCCATGTATGCATTGCATTCCAGGGGGAGGCCAATCACCTAATAACAAAACACATGCATCAAAGCCATGTATAGTGTTAGTAACAAGGACTGTCTACACTTGCACTGCATGCTGTTGAGCAACACATGTCCTGCATGCTGACATGTGTGATATGACTGTTTTGCTTGTGATACTGTACCCCACCATCACCTGCTATTGTGTATCTTCTCAGATTGCTGGTGTTGTGTGTGTGTGTGTGTGTGTGTGTGTGTGTGTGTGTGTGTGTGTGTGTGTGTGTGTGTGTGTGTGCCTGCTTTAGGAAGGAGTGTATTTGTGTGTGTGCATGTGTGCACATGTGCATGTGTACATGTGTGCATGCGCATGTGTGCATGTGCATGTGTGCGTGTGCATGTGTGCATGTGCATGCACATGTGTGCATGCACATGCGTGCATGTGCGCATGTGCATGCACGCATGTGCGTGTGTGCATGTGCGCATGTGCATGTGTGCATGTGTGCATGTGTGCATGTTCAAGTGTGCATGTGTGCATGTATGCATGTGTGCATGTGGTCTGACATCATGTTCGGGTCTTAAAGTGTGTTTCCTGTTTTCCTGTCACAGGTGCTGAGATGGGGCTGGTTCAGTACAGCAGGGAACCTGATGTCACTGAGACAGTGATCATGAGGATAGGTGTGTTGAGGCTCAGGCAGGTTTGTCAGGGTCAGTTGTTGGGCCACCAATTGACAGTACACAAGTCTCCACCCCATCCATGCACACAGTCATACTGCCTGTACATCCATCATCACCATTGCCCTTAGCTGAGGGACAGTGTATGGCTAGCACTGGCCAGGACAGTGTGGTATCTATGGCACATGTATCAGGACACAGCAGCCATAGCCAGATGTCTGGAATGGTACCACATAGGCAGATGCCCAGGGGGTTCTCTTCAGAGCACTGCTGGTCATCATGCCCCTGGCAGACGTGCCACAACTCTTTCAACCACACGCATGTTCCAGGCTGTCATGGAGGCACAGGCACGAATGGAGCGGTACACCAGACAGGGACTAAGGGCACAGAGGGCTCATAACACCTCTGTAAATGACAGTATCCATGACCTAGCAGGTGCCAAACATAATCACACTGAGGTCATTGATAGACGTTGGGGTGAGACATTGGATGTCCTACACAATGTCATGTCCATGTGTCAGGAAAGTGCAGGACAGTTGAGACATTGATGTGGATTTATGCCAGCAACATCAGCAGCTGGAGATCGCCGTGAACATCCAGCAAGTCACAGCCGCTCCTGTAGTGCCAGTACCAGCCCCAGCAATGTTGGGGGGGCTGTCCATAGACCATCCTAGAAGACCACGTGCATGTGGTTCTGGCCAGTCCCAGCAGGGACCTGGATCCAGTGTACATATGTCAACCTCTGAGGATAGTACCCAGTCTGGATTAGTACCTGATATTGTCTGTAGCACCCCTGCCAGGCACAGGTTCCGATCTGTGGCCAGAGATGGTGATCTGTAAAGCCTGCCAGGTACAGTCTGTAGCTGTCCCACAAATCCCCGTATATGGCAGCCACATGGTGGAATTGTGTACATACAGACACACACACATAAACCAGAAACCTAGGGCAAACACATACCCACACACATTACATCAACATTGGCCTATAACAGTACTCATGGCCCTCACACACTACTCACACACACATGTCAATTGTATGGCTCAGTGTAGGCCTCTGGCAAACCAACAACACACCCTGTGCATATGATGAAATCTGTGCCACCTCCTGTCATCTGTAACATTGATGCAGGAACAGGCTAACATGGTGCTGATGCACATGATGACTTTGATAAAGTATAGCAATGGTTGAATGTGTAGCATGTTGTCAGCAGTAAAGTGTAATGATATCCTTGAAGGTGTAGCTGAGCAGGCATGATGCATTAAAGCTGTAATTAGCAATGTTGTATTGTTTCCACCAGTGTTTATTCCAATTGTGTTTTGTTTGCCCATGTGCTACTTGGCTGATGTGTGTAGTTGTGTCAGCATGTGTTATACAGTGGACAGTAAGTGTGGGGTGTGTGCAGCACAGGTTTGCAGGTGTACATTTGTGAACATGGTGGAGGTGCACTGTCTGCATGTATGTGCATATTGGACACATGGGCAGGGTGACATGCCCTGTATTGGCCAGTGTTAACACTCCATAGTTTCTATTGGTGGCCAGTATGCATTGTACTACACACGTTTTGAAACTTGAGTACGCATGTGTGTGTATGACATGGGTTGACACTGTGCTGTGGGTGATGCTGTTTTTCCTATTTGTCATTGGTTTGCATTACTAAGGTTAACAGTGTCCCAGCTGCATAATCCTGTGTTAATGCACACTGTTCACCTACAGGGTTGCATGGACTGTGCTATCACAAACACAAGAAATTCTCACTTATACAGTAAAAGTGCATTAGTCTCATGGACCCCTGCCATAAACTAAATATATAATAGAAGGTGTGATGTTATACCAAAAAAGAGTTACATACCAAGAAGGGATAACCTCTCTGATCAGTATCATTTGGAAAATTAAATCCCTCAATAAACATACAAGGCAAGCTTCAAAATACAAAATGGCAACGATTCCAAAGACAACACTAAAGCTGTCTTTACTGTTGTTCATAATCTACAGGGGAAATCTCAGACTGGGTCACAGTTAATGTAAATGGTCACAAAGTCACTTATCTGACTGACATTACCAATTCCTTGTCAGACAGTTTGAATGTGGATTTCACCACCCTGTCGGTATACAAGGGCCACATTTCCAGACCTGCAGAACATAATACCTGATGATTCACAGACACTCTAGTTAAAACATCTCTTTAATAAGGTCCACACCACAGTGGCAATGGTACTGGACAGTGTCCCTGGCGGTGTCATACAGAAGCTGACATATGAAGTCACTACTCACCTAAACGCTCTGTCCAGATGGAGCCTCTATACAGGTTACATACATTTGGAATGATGGAATGACGTATGGTAATGGTGTTCATAGTCCACAAGGATTGAGCTACGTCTTCTTATCCTTTTGGATGCTCCCATTAGGGGTCACCACAGTACATCATCTGTTTCCATGTCTTCCTGCCCTCTGCATCTTGCACTGTCACACCATCCACCTGCATGTCCTCTCTCACCACAGTCATAAACCTCATCTTAGGCAGTCCTCTTTTCCTGTTACCTGGCGGCTTCATCCTTAGCATCTATTTCACAATATACTCTGCATCCCTCCTCAGCACATGTACAAACCAACTTAATCCTGCCTATCTGGCATGGTCTACTAACCTTCAAACCTGGCCTGACCCTCTAATATACTTATTCTTAAACCTGTCGACCCTCGTCACACCCAGTGCAAATGTTAACATAAATTGATTAAGGGTAAAACTACAACAGGTCCTGGAAACTCTCACCCTATAAGCCAGACCAATGTTATCTGGAAGGCTATGGAGCACAGCATTATGGAACTTATTAACAGAGACATTATGAACCTGCAAACACTGCACCATACCCACTTAGGTTCTTTAAAGGCCAGATCATGGCTCCTACACCTAGTAGACTTCCAGCCAGTCAACAAGGCTATAGGTGAGGGAGGGGAGGTCAACACAGCCAAGCTATAGCTCACCAGCAAATCATACCCATCCCACATACTGGTATTAGACATAACCTCAACAGACTGACCATAAACGATTGTTAGATGATGGCTTGACAACTGATGCACAGATGTAGGACACAGAATAATATTTGCAGCCTCCATGTACTATTCTATGCCAGTAACAAGTGGTATTCACCTGCACTCAGTCCTGGGACCACTCATGTTTGGCATATAGCTTTCTTAGGTACAAGCAAACACAGTAGGGATATGTCTGCCCACGTTTGATGAAAATGCATACTGTGGGCTATACTTTATTCTCCAGATGACACACATATCCTCCAAAAGGGTATCATACAGATAGATACCTGGTGTCAAACTCATGCTGTAAAGCTATAAGCCTAAGAAAGCATAGTTATCCACTTTTAGAAAACAAAGTATCCCCAGAGTACCACATAGGTAGTAGCCCCCAAAATGTGGAACAGGTACTAATGTATACATAGAGCCATATGTTAAGTCATCTCTCCTTTGATAATCACATTACCAAAGGGTTTTGGAAATCCCTCTGTGGAGCACATAAGCAATAAAGGGTTTGCATGCAGATCCACAGAGGTTGTTGCACACCTATAATGATTAGTTATCTTTGCCAGACTTTGCTTGCTTTGGAACAGGTTTCAAATATGCCTCAAGTATAAACCCTCAATCACACTCTTCAATAGAAACCGTGATGAGTGGATGTGAAACGGAAGCCATAGTCCAGGGATCACTGCAGTGGCTAAGCTTGTCACAAGCATACAGTAGTGACCTAAGGTTGGGAAAGCGCCAGCACGCTCTGGCAAAGATAACACATGTGTTCATGGAGAAAGCATAGTACCCACCTATGAAATACTTGAGGTCACATGTATGTATATGGATTTGCCCCACAGCTACCTGACATGTGTAATGCACATACAGTTGTCATTGTGATATATCATACACTATAAAAATCAAAACCCCCTCCACATTGGCCAATGGTGTCACACACCTGGAGCACAGACACACAGTCAGCAAGTGTGAGATTCAAACTCTTTCCTAACTACATTATGATATTACAGCAAAACACATTTACACAACGCACTATACACATTACTGGGATTTCACCTTTCCACAGGTATATTTGTAGGATGGTGACATCATCGGACTTGACAAAGATGAGTATACCCCTTTTAAGGTGTTTGAGTAGTCTCCAAAAAGGTTACTCCTCCCCAGGGAGACACACGCAGTTGGCAAGTGCAGGATTCAAACCCCTACTTAACTACATTATAATACTACAGCAGTATGCATTTATACAATGCACTATGCACATTACTGGGATTTCACCTTTCCACAAGTATATTTGTAGGATGGTGACATCATCTGACTTGAGAAAGATGAGTATACCACTTTTAAGGTGTTTGAGTAGTCTCCAGAAAGGTTGCTCCTCCCCAGGGGGGCACACATAAACACAGTTGGCAAATGCAGGATTCAAACCCCTACCTAACAATACTACAGCAATACGCATTTACACAACATACTATACACATTATAAGGATTTTACCTTTCCACAGGTATATTTATAGGATGGTGACATCATCGGACTTGACAAAGATGAGTATACCACTTTTAAGGTGTTTGAGTAGTCTCCAAAAAGGTTGCTTTTACCCAGGGAGACACACATACGCACAGTTGACAAGTGCAGAATTCAAACCCCTACCTAACTATATTATGATATTACAGCAATATGCATTTACATGAGAGGCTATACACATTACTAGGACTTCACCTTTCCACAGGTATATTTGTAGGATGGTGACATCATCGGACTTGACAAAGATGAGTATACCACTTTTAAGGTGTTTGAGTAGACACCAAAAAGGTTGCTTTTCTGCAAGGAGACACACATTCATACAGTTGGCAAGTGCAGGATTCAAACCCCTACCTAACTACGTTATGATACTATAACAATATGCATTTACATGACGCGCTATACACATTAAAAAGTTTTCACTTTTCCACAGGTATATTTGTAGGATGGTGACATCATTGGACTTGATAAAGATGAGTATACCACTTTTAAGGTATTTGAGAAGTCTCCAAAAAGGTTGCTTTTACCCAGGGAAACACACACACACAGTTGGCAAATGCAGATTTCAAACCCCTACTGAACTACCTTTCTACAGCAGTACGCATTTTCATGACATGCTATACACATTAGTGGGTTTTACTTTTCCACAGGTATATTTGTAGGATGGTGACATCATCGGACTTGACAAAGATGAGTATGCCACTTTTAAGGTGTTTGAGTAGTCTCTAAAAAGGTTGCGTTCCCTCAGGGAGACACACATCTAGCAAGTGCAGGATTCAAACCCCTACCTAACTACATTATGATCATGCAGCAGTACACATTTACATGACATACTACACACATTATTGGGGTTTCACCTTTCCACAGGTATATTTGTAGGATGGTGACATCATCGGACTTGACAAAGATGAGTATACCACTTTTAAGGTGTTTGAGTAGTCTCCAAAAAGGTTGCTTCTCCCCAGGGAGACACACACACAGTTGACAAGTGCGGTGTTCTTAATCCAAACTAAGTACGTCTTTACACTTCAGCAAGCAATATGGAGTTACAGGGTGCAATACAGACATTACTTGCTGACAGTTTGCACAAAGATTTTTTTCACATTTGCTAACCTCAGCAGGCTTATCATGCTAGGTGTATTGTGAGTGTATTGTATGCATAGGCCATGACCATATCATATATGGGTTGATGCACCACATGCTGGCACACACAGGGTCAAACCTTGAGTAGCATCTTACCTTCACCTACATGATACTGCAATATAACAGAAAGATGATAAACTTCAACAATTGGCTGAGCTTCTGGTATCATTCAAAGGGGATCCAGTCTCTGTCTGCCTGTGATGACTTGATAGACAAGCCTTGTTGCTTCACTACAGATGGTTTACACCTGTCACCCCTATGCTTCTGAATACTGGCCAAGGCTCGTGCTGTCCCCATATTACCTTTTTTAGGCAAGGCTCAAAGGTTCATAGGTTCATAGGTAGGTACTAGTCTATCGGCCCTGGGGCCTATACAAAGCCAGCCAAAAAGGTACCCTTGCCTTTGCCACCCAAGAAATTTATTTTCCTGTGCCACTGTCATGCAGAGACACAGAAGTGATCCCCAGGGTGAATTTCCTTTTTCCTATCCAATAATCAAAATTTTCCTTGAAGAGTGCTAATGAGGAGCTTTGTTTGATATAGATAGGTAGTTTATTCTGGAGTATGTGAAGTCTGTAGGACAGGAATCTATCCCTCCGGCATGTTCTGTTTATTGTGGTGACAAGGTTTAGGTCCCTAGAGCATGTAGGTTCATAGATTCATAGGTAGGTACTAGGCTATCTGCCCAAGGGCATTTATAAGCCTAGCCAGAATGTGTTGGCTTTCGCCTCCCTTTTAAATTAGTTTCTTGGGCCTCTGTCTAGCAGGGCCACTGAAGTGATCCCAGGGGTAAATTTACAATTTCCCATCCACTCATCAAGATTCCTCTTGAAGAGAGTCTGCAAGGGGCTCTGCCTAACATCAACTGGGATTCTATTCCAGAGTGAGGGAAGTCTCTGGGACAGGAATCTATCTAACCAGCACATCCTGTTTATTGCTTTGCTGAGGTTTATTTCACTGTAGCATGTGGCTCTAAGAGATTTGTTTTTCTTGAGGTGGAGCATATCCATTAATTCCGGGTTGGACATGGCCTTATACGTCAGGCATATAGGTTCATAGGTTCGACACAGAGATTGATTGGGGTAAAAAACTACGATCTCCCATCCACAGGTCTAGATTTCTCTTGAACAGAGTCAGAGCAGGTGCTCTGCCTCACATGGACTGGGATTTTATGATAAATCTATCCCTATTTATATCCGGCTAAGGTTTAAATTAAGCTTTGCTTAGTGGTTTTGGTGGATTTGGATTTTTGAGGTGGAGCATGTCCATTGTCAGGCACATGTCACGAGCTGGAGTTTTTTTCAATCTGGCAGCATATGACAGATTTTGAGTCCCTTATCCTTTCATCTGAGCAGGCAGTAAGCAACCGAGTAGAGCTGGATTTTCTTTAGTTGAGCTGCATAGGGCATCTCTTTGAGGCCCATGATCCTCTTGGTGAAGTACTTCTGTGGTCTTACCAGCTGTTGCATGTGCCAATTAACGTACATACCAAATGGGGCATTGTTCTCTATTATGGGCCTAATGAGTGATGAGTAGAGGGGCACAATGACCTCTCTTGATCTAGAGGTGAACCCTTTCATGATTAGGTGGGCTACATAGAAAGAATAACTAACCACTTTGCCAATGTGATTATCAAAGGAGAGGTTACTATCTACCTGGGTCCCCAGGTCCCTATTTACATTTTACGTACCTAGTGGATTACCACCTATGTGGTAATTTGTGGGCACTTTGTTTTTTCCAAAGGGGGTGACTGTGCATTTTTTGCCATTCAGCTTGAGGCCATGGTTTTGACACCAGGTATCTGTCTCTGTAAGACCTTTCTGGAGGATGTCTGTGTCAGCCAGAGAGTCGATTATGGCCCCCAGTTTACAGTCATCTGTGAACTTGGTCAGCCATAGTCCTCCCGTGCTTGCCTGTACCTCAGAGATGTATATACTGAACAGGAGGGTCCCAGGACCGAGACCTGTGGGATGCCACTTGTGACTGGTTTAGAGTCAGACATGGCACCTGCAACTCTGACCATGTGTGTTCTATCCGTGAGCCAGTTGGCCACCCATCTCGTGACATAGAGGTTAATGCTCAAGCTGGTAAGCTTGTCTATGATGCCAGAGTGGGGAATGGTGTCAAAGGCCTTAGTGAGGTCCAGGTAGGCTGTGTGGACTACCTTCCCTACATCTATGGCCTTGGCAACTGTTTCAAAGAAGTCAACTAGGTTTAGGAGGCAGGATCTGCCTTTAACAAAGCCAAATTGGGTAGGGTCCAGTATCTGGAGGTTCCCAATGTCTCTATTTATGAGTTCCATGATAATTTGCTCCATAGCTTTGCAGACCAGGCTGGTCAGGCTTATAGGGCGATAGTTCCCAGGTTCTGTTGTGGCACTACCTTTGTGGAGCGGGATGACTGTTGCTGTACACCATTCTTTGGATACATAGCCTGTGGTAAGGTTGAGTCTGAACAGTGAATGTAGGTGAGGGTTTAGTTCCTTTTGGAGCTCGTGTAAGACACAGCCTGAGACACCATCCAGTCCCATTGATGCTGTGTTCTTAGCTTTGGAGAGGGCTGTTTTTACCTGCATGTCCATGAAGTCTGGGGCTCTGCATTCTTCTGGGATGGACACGGGCCCTTTTGGGGGTGGGGGGTGGGGGGGTGAAGTTTGTACTGAACCTGTCCACCAGGATGTTGGCAATGTCAGTTGGTTCAGTGTATTTTTTGCCATTTTGCAGTAGCTGAAAGCATATCTGAGAGTTGCCACCTAAATGTTTGATATAGCTAAAGAAGGCTTTGTGGTTATCTTTAGATTCCTTGCCAGTTTTTCTTTAGAAACTGGACTTGGATTATTTTATGAGCGATCATAGTTTCTTGCTAATAATGATCAGTGATGCCTTTGCTTTTTGGAATTTTGCTCTATCATGTGTTAGTTTCCTCCTTCTGTTGTATAGCTTATTTATGGGCAAGGACCACCAGATTGGTTTCTTCTTTTTGTACGAGTGAGTCTTGGTTTTAATTGGGATGGCTTGATCCATGCATCCCTGGAGATGCTCATAGAATGCACTTGTCAAGGATTCTGCAGATTGGATAGCATTATCCTGTAGCAAGGGGGCTTTGAAACTTTCCACTTCGGTCTTGAGAAGTGTGAAGTTTGCTTTTCAAAAGTTTTTCACAGTGGTTTTGTTGACTGGGGTCGGGGGGTCGGGATGTGGATGTCCAGTGTGATTACTTCATGATCTGATATTACCAGCAAGGGGTTTACCTCTGGTGTGGAGCACTGATCCCCCATGTTGGTAATGATCAGGTCCAGTATGTTGTCACCTCTAGTAGGCGTGGTGACCAGCTGTTCCAGGCCATTTGAGTTTATGAACTCTAGGAAGCATTGGGCAAAAGACTTTGTACTCGAGTAATTCTCCCAGTCAATGTTTGTGTAGTTGAAATCTCCTCATATCATGGTGTTTGGTAGGACCATTATATTTCCCAGTGTTCTCAGGAATACTGAGTGAGGGTCCTGAGACAAGGTATGTGATCTAGAGCAGGCTATGACCTGATAAGCAGCTTTGCCCATTGTTAGTTGCACTTGCCTGGTCTCCAAGGCCTCGTGCTGTGCCACTAACCTGGAGGTGTGGGTATCCTTTATGAAAATGGATACACCCTCTCCTTTAGTATTTCAGTCTGAGCTTTGGGGCCGACGCTCGGAGGGATGGGGATTTCTTTAAGTGGAGCATGTCCAACAGCTCTGTGTTTGACGTAGCTTTGTATGTTAGGCAGAGATCACCGCTGAGTAGACGATATGTGACAGAGTAAAGCTGTAGTGTTTTGAGATGGTCTGTGTATGGCATGTATTTGAGGCCACTAATCCTGTTTGTGAGGTATTTCTGCAGGCTTTCCAGTTGTTGTAGATGTCTTGTGAGGTACATAGCAAAAGGGGCATTGCACTCTATAATGGATCTAATGAGTGATGAGTAGAGGAGAACAATTACCTCTTTTATTCTGCATGAGACACCTTTTGTGATGAGGTGTGCCCCGTGGAAGGATTTCCTGACTACTGTGGTGATGTGATTATCAAAGGAGAGTCTACTGTCCACCTGTGTCCCAAGGTATCTTATCACACTTTCGGTGTTCAGTATACTACCACCTATGTTGTAGTTCATGGGTACAGTGTTTTTACCAAAGTGGATGACAATGCACTTTTTGGCATTGAGCTTGAGGCCATGGCTTTGACACCAGGCATCTCTCTCAGTGAGGCCCTTTTGTAGGATGTCCACATCGTTAGTAGTCTCGATTATGGCTCCTAGTTTGCAGTCATCTGGGAGCTTCATTAGCCAGAGACCTTCCATGTTAATCTGTACTTCAGGGAAGTAGATACTAAACAGGACAGGACCCAGGACTGAACCCTGTGGTACTCCACTTGTCACTGGTCCAAAGTCGGACTTGGAGTCTGCTACTTTCACAGTGTGGGTTGTGTCAGTCAGCCAGTTGGCAACCCATCTTGTGACATAGGGATTTATACCTAGTTTAGTGGGTTTATCCATAATTCCAGAGTGGGGGATGGTGTCGAAAGCTGTGGCAAGATCTAGATAGGTTGTGTGAACCGCCCTACCCTTGTCTACGGCTTTGGTGACTGCTTCAAAGAAGTCTATCAGGTTTAGAAGACATGATCTGCCTTTTACAAACCCAAAATGGTTGTGGTCCAGAGTTTGGAGATTACCAATATCTTTGTTTATAAGTTCCATGATGATACATTCCATGACCTTGCAGACCAGGCTCATCAGGCTAATGGGGCGCTAGTTCCCAGGGTCTGTGGTGGCTCCCCCCTTGTGTAGTGGGATAACTGTCACTGTGCACCATTCAGCAGGTGCAAAGCCTGAGGTGAGGCTATGATTGAACATGGTATGTAGGTGTGGTGCCAGTTCGTTCTGTGGTTCATGTAGAACGCAGCCCAGGATGTAATCTGGTCCCATGGATGCTGCATTCCTGGCTTTGGAGAGTGGTTTTTACCTGTGCAGCCATGATGACAGCAACTTTGCATTCTTCCAGTATAGATATGTGCTCTTTCATGGATGAGAGGGGGATAAAGTTAGCACTGATCCTATCTGCCAGGCTGTTGGCAATATCAGTTGGGTCTGTATATTTAGTGCCATTGTGCTGTAACTCAGAGCAGATCTGAGTGTTGCCATTGAGATTCTTGACATAGCTATAGAATGCTTTGTGGTTGTCTTTAGAATCATTGTCGACTTTGTTTTCGTAACTAGCTTTGGAGGATTTTATCAGGGATTGCAGCTTCTTCCTGAGGCTGACCAGGGAGCTCCTCCACTCATGGGATTTTGCCCTCTTTTGCAACAGTTTCTTCCTTCTGTTTTGCAGTTTGTTTATGGCAGAGGGCCACCAGATTGGCTTCCTTTTCTTGGAGGATAGCATCTTGGTTCTGTTTGGGATAGCACGATGCATACACTCATGTAAGTGCTTATAAAGTGCAATTGTGAAGGATTCAGTAGTCTTAATAGTATTGTCCATCTGCATAGGTGTCCTGAAGTTCAGCACTTCTGTCTTAAGAAGCATGAAGTTGGCTTTGGAGACATTTTTTAACATGGTTTCCTTAATGGGGGTGGGTCCAGAATGTGGATATGTAGGGTAAATAGCTTATGGTCAGATCGGACCAATGAGCCATTGACTTCAGGTGTGGAACACCGGTCACTCAGGACAAACCAAACCCCATAACCAACACAAATAACCACAAAGTTAGCTAAATGCTACTCATTGCCAGAAGTGTCAGCCTCCAGATGCACACACTTGAGGCACATCTCAGTATGGAGAATATTGATATCTGTGCAATAACAGAAACCTAGTTCAAGGCTCCAGAGAGCACACCAGCACTACCAGGATACTACTAATTCCATACCTTCCAGCATTAGGACCTGGATCATAGCACATAGGGTGGGGATGTATCCATATTCATCAAGGATACCTACACCTCTCTGCATGTTCTGTACAGGATATGTACCCATAGAATGTTGCACAGCAACATTCTTCACACTCCACAGGGGTGGGGCCACAAAAGCACATTGGCATTCATGCTCTATGATCCTGATGAGTCTGCTCTTTAAGGCAATGGAGCCAATCATAATGGAAGTCAACAATAAAGAGAGTGTGAACCTTCACACAGTTGAGCACACCCAGTTTGGCTTCATCATATGCGGATCACACCTCCTGAACTGGGTGGATTTCTTTGAGACTGTTACCCAGGCTACAGATGATTGAAATGAGCTCAACACAGCCTACCTATACCTCATTACAGCCTTTGACACCATTCCCCAGCCAGGTATCATAGATGAACTCACCAACCTGGGCATGAATCCATACATCACAAGATGGATTGCAAACTGGCTCACAGATAGATTCCACAAACTAAGAGTTGCTGGCTACATGTCATACTCTACACCGGTAACAACTGGTGGCCCCCAGGGCTCAGTCCTGGGGTCCCTCCTTTTTGGTATAGACTTCTCAAATGTACATGCCAACACAGGAGGGTTGTGGTTGACTATGTTTGCTGGGAACTGTAAAGTGTTTGCCATAATAGATTCTCCGGATGACTCAAATATTCTCCAGAAGGGACTCTATGAGACAGATGTGTGGTGTCAGAATCATGGCCTTAAGCTCAATGTGGAGGAATGCATAGTGATCCCCTTTGGTGAAAACAAAGTACACACAAACTACCACATAGGTGTTACCCCCTTAAAACTGACAAGGTAATAAGGGGTCTGGGGACACAAGTAGATAGTCATCTTTCCTTTGACAACCATGTTGCCAAAGTGATTGGGAAATCCTATGTGGCCCACCTAATCAACAAAGGGTTTGCATCAGGATCCGAAGAGGTAGTGGTGGCCCTCTACTCTTACGTCATCAGACCCATCATTGAGTACAATACACCATTTTGGATGTACTTGACTATGCATATCCAGAAGCTGTAGAGACCACAGAGGTACCTCACCAAGAGGGTTACTGGCCTCAAACAGTTGTGTTATGCAACACAACTGGTAAAACTAAATCTGTTCTTCGTTTGGTACCGCCTACTCAGAGGCACACTCTGCCTAACATACAGAACCATGTCCAACACATAACTGCTGAGCATGCTCCATCTACAGATAACAAAAGTGAGTTGCTCTACACATTCCAGGGATATGAACCCCATCACAACAATGAATACAACATGCTGGTGGGATAGAGTACCATCCCAGACACTTGCCTTACTGTGGAACAGAGTCCCAATGTACATCAGACAGAGCCCCTCACTGACACTCTTCAATAGGAACCTTGATGAGTGGATAGGAAACAGAAAATTCACACCAGGCATCACATCAGCAGCCCCACTAGAAAGGGGCTTAGGGTACTAACTATTAGAACGAGGGCATGGGAGACTACCCAATTGGGTGTTGAAAGCTGCACAACTTGCCTAGCCTAACATATGCCTTATTGAAGATAGGTTCATAGGTATATAGTAGACTATGTGACAGGTACATGTCTACAGATAGTAGATATGTACTTCATTGTACCATCATGTTGTACAGCAGGCACATGGACCACATACACTGTAATGCTTACAGATACTGGTGACTGTTATGTACACTGCGTGAGATGTGCGCCTCATGTCTTTTGTGCCATTGGGATGTGTGCTGGGTGGGACAGTCCTGGATGGCTCCCTGTCATGGTCACCCTCTTACACACATCTCTGCCCATCCATCTTTGGCTTATTATACTGTGTTCTCCCTATATATATATATATATATATATATATATATATATATATATATATATATATATATATATATATACATATAGGTACATAGGTAGGTAGTAGGCTATCTGCCTGAAGGCATATATTAGTATGGCCAGAGTGTGCAGCTATCACCACCCATGGTGTTAGTTCCCTAGGCCTCTGTGTAGTAGAGCTGATGAAGTGATCCATGGTGTGACAGATCAGTTTCACATACACTCATCAAGGCTCCTCTGGAAGAGTGCCAGTGAGGGACTCAGCTTAATGTAGGTTGGGTGGGAGTCTGTTCCAGAGAAAGGGAAGTCTGTGAGTTATTAATGTATCCCTCCAACATGTTCTATTTATTGTTGTGATGATGATATCCCTAGAACATGTAGTACAGTGAGCTTGGGGTTACTTCAGATAGCACATGCATATCCGTTCTGCATTGGGCATGGACCTGTCGGTTGGGCAGAAATCACCTGAGTAGACAGTATGCAACAGAGTACAGATTGAGTTAAATTCAGTCTTGTTGCATGAGGCAACTGTTTGAGGCCAGTAATGCTCTTGTTGAGGTACGTCAGTGGTCTTTCCAGCTGCTGAAGGTGCCTAGTCAGATTCATCGCAAGTGTGTTGTGGTACTCTATGATGGGTCTGAAGACTGATGAGTAGAGAGAACCTCCTTTGACCTACATGCAAAGACCTTGGCAGGTTGTGGGAACATACAGCATAATTTTCTAACCACTTTGTGAATGTGTTTCTGGAAGTAGTGATGACTATCCACATGTGTCCATAGAGCCCTTATTATTACCTCTATATGTAGGGTGTTGGCACCTATGTGGTATTTGTATGATTGTAGCTCAAGTCCATAAGTTTGGCACCACATCTGTCTGACTGAGACCCTTTTTAAGGATGTCTCTGTTGTCCCAAACATGGATTATGACAACCTTTTTGCAGTCATCCACAAACCTTGCTAAACATAGCTCTCATGTTTGGCTGTATTTCTGGAAAGTATACACCAGACAGGAGGGGTCCCAGGATTGAGCCATGGGGGACAGCAGTTGTTACCAGCTTGAACAGGAGACCACAATTCTTACCTTGTGGGATCTATCTGAGCCCCATTTGGCAATCCATCAGATGACATACATGTTTATGCACAGGTTGTTGATTTTGAGGATACAACATATGTGTGGGATGTTGGAAAAGGGCTTTTCAAGGTCTTTGTAAGCCGTGTGTAGCTCATTTCATTGATGCATGTCCTGGGTGACTGCCTTGAAAACTGTCTAGCAGATTTAGGAACCATGATCTACCCCTGACCAAACCAAAATGTGTAGGGTTGGGTGTTTGTAGGCTCTCAATAGCTCTGTTTATGAGTTCCATAATGATGGACTCCATGGCCTTGCACATCAGGCTTATTAGGCTTATAAGACAATAGTTCCCATGATCTGTTGTGCACCAACACTCGTGGAGTGTGCCAAATGTTGCTGTAACCCATTCAACAGTTTCATATCCTGTATAGACGGTGAGTCTCAACAGACTGTTCAGGTGCAGGGTCTGTTTGTTTTGGAGTTCATATATGACACAGCCAGGGAAACCATGTTATCCCATACACGCCATGTTTTTAGGTTTGGAAAGAGCTGCTTAACCATTGTCATTGTATATGTGATTTCTGGGTTTTCACAATCTCCAGGTATGATAATGGGCCCTTTTGTCAGTGAGAAGGGGGTAAATATGTATGAACCTGTCTGACAAGATGTTGGCAATGTCAGTCATGTACATGTATTCATTTACAGTTTGCATTGACTCAGAACATATATGATTATACATTGATATTTATGACATAGCGAAAGAAAGCTTCATGGTTCCCTATGGACTCTTTGACCATGGCTTGGATAATGTTAGGAGTGCTCATTGTTTCTTGATGATACTGATCAGAGTATTATTGATCTTCTTTGGTTTTTCACTTTCTTTGAACAACTTAAGTACTTGGAGTACATAGTTTGATTATGACAGGTGTCCAATATATTATATGGGTCTGTTTTCATATCAGTGTGTTCACAAGGCAGGATTGGTGAATAGTGACAAGTGTCTGGAGTAAGAACTGCAACTGCCAGATATGTGTGGCCCACTGCTGCACTCAGACATGGCCTAAGTGTGTGAGCATGTCCAGTATGACCTTTCAGTATGTTGCTGACTGAAATTTGCTAAATTTGTTTAAGTGTGCGAGCATACCCAGTATGAGCATATATACTATATGTGTGTGAAAATCAAGTTGGTTTTTACTTCAGGGCTCACCTTTGTGTTGTACATCGACAGGAAGCATAGTGTGCCTGCAGGGCTTCCATGAGTCATTCTACATACAGTGGGGACAGCTATTATTTGTACATTTCTACCCGGGGGGGGGGCACACCTGATTGTAACTGTGGGTGTACATAGGATGAAGGGTTCACCTGACACATACACATTTGCTAGGCCTGCACTGCTATGTCAGGTACTCCATTTCAGTCTGTACTGTTGCCTATCGTACTGGCTTAAGGCATACCACTGCACTACAGACCTTAGCTTCCAATTACACGCATATTAGTTTATGACTTCATAGCCTACCCAACCCACATCACACTGCCTGGCCTGCTGTTATCTGTCTGCATTGGCCTGGGGGGAGGTTACTCATATGTCTCTTCAGAGGGCATGATACAGCATTTGTTTGTGTTTGTGTTTGTCTACATTTGTCCTGCTGGCTGTGACTATTAGGCATGTGACCCCCCCCAACCTGTATGTGTGAGTGAGTTAAGTTGTGTCTGTGCCAGTGAAATGCTGTCATGGCTTAGTGGTTTAGTACTGTGACTATAGTGCACAGTATCCTGAGTTCGAGCCCTGTCACTGCTTTTTATTTTCCTGCTGGGCAGATTAGACTGATTAAGGAACAGTAAAGCAGGTATGAGCATGTTTACCCGACTTTGCTCAACTTTTCCCGACCTTGCCCGACTTTGCCCAACATTGCCCAACATTGCTCAACATTGCCCGACATTGCGCTGGTTAGTGAGGTGCGCAGCTACGTGCAATTGTATTTAAATATGCTCAATACTGGTAAAATGTGCTTAGCAGTGATTTATATTGCTTAAAATAGGGCACTCATGCCTCAGGTGGTGCTGCAGGGCTGCCTTTGTCAGATGCACATAGTACACTCCCTATACATGTTTGAAAACAGGTAGTGTCAAGTTAGGCATCCCTTCTACTGTATGTGTGGGTCAGAGAGAGGTGTCATTTTCAGGGTTCCTACTGAGTCAGTGTATGTGCTATGTGTTGCCTCTTTGCCAAGGTCAGGGCATACTGGGCACACCTCCTTCTGCCTACTGAGGCAGGCTCAGGTTGTTCCTCCTCTGAGTCATGCTGTGACTGTGCAGGCCTTGGCAATGGTGGGGGGCTGTTTGGCCCTGCCCCATGCTGTTCCTGCTGCAGCTGTTTTCGCAGGATCATATTGTGTAGCATGGCACATACCATGACAATTTGAGTACATGTAGTTGGTGAGTACTGCAAGGCTCCACCAGATGCATCCGGACACCGGACCCGTGACTTGAGCATCCCAAACACACGCTCAATAAATTTTCTTGTTTGTGCATGTGCCTCATTATGGAGTTCTTGTTTGGATGTGTGTGCATTTCTGATGGGTGTCATCAGCCACGGCTCCAGTGCATATCCAGCATCCCCCACTAGGTGAACGTCAGGGATGTCCCCCATTGGCAAATCTCTGGTACAGCTGCATCAGATGCCAGATGTGGGAATCGTGATAGCTTCCAGGGCAGCCAGCACACATATTCATTATTATGCCCTGGGCATCGCACACAACCTGGCAGTTGATGGAGGGGAAGCCATTGTGGTTGATGTAGACCTGGGTGGTGTATGTATGTGCGTGCAGTCTATTGCACCCACTACCTCAGGGTATTCTGCTATTTGGTGGAAAAGATGCATATTGCTGGCCAATGCCTCACGGGAATTGGGGAAATATACGTGCTCACCGACATGTGCTGACATGGCATCCAGGAACTGGTGCAGTATCCTGGATGCTGATGCCTGTGAAATCCCCATCATATCACCAGTTGGTCTCTGGAAGGTACCTGTAGCTAGCATTCTTAGGCCAACACATACCTTGGTATCCACTGGGATGGGTTCCCCTCTGTTGGTTCTGTGTGTGAGGCGTGGCCGGCACAGCTCAACAATTTGCTGCAGGAGGTCTCTGTCCACCCTATAGCACTCCACTATCTCCAGCTCATATAGCCCCTGGTAGGTTACACTGGGTCTGTACACTCTTCTCCTACTCCTCACTGTGGGTTGCTCAGCAGCATTCACAACATCACCACCCTCAGCACCTTGCACATGTTAGTTTATGATAGCAAGAGCAGCCCCTAACATTTTGTCTGACTTTAAAGTTTTTAAGCTTTCCCTCTATGTATACTGCAGTGTTGCAGAGTTCTTGGGAAAAAAACAGGGAAGAATGCTGTTTGCAGAGTTTAAAGAGCTGGGCTGGGCTGGGCTAGTCTGCTGTCTGTGTAATTGGCTGATTCTGATATATTTCACCTGGCAGCTCTGCTAGTTCTCCTTGGTTAACTTCCTACTATTTCTTTTCCTTCCTTTTCCCTTTCTGTTTCTGCCCAGGGCAGCGCCGCACAAACAAGCGCAAACACGCGCACATGGGCGGACATGCGCGCACACACTGTGTGCCCATTTGCAAGAAATTTCAGATAGTTTCACGACGTACACCTTTTGTTTCTGGTTTTCAAAAAGGACAACTGTAGACATGCCTCTTGCAATCCTGAGCAACTCAGGGCAAACACAGGACACTGTGCTCCAGTAACCATACAGCCTTTCTGACATACCCCCTCATGATGTCACCTATCTTCTACTCTACTACTCACCTACTCTTATACTTACACTCTTGGGACATGTCTCACATGCTGGGGAAAATTGGGATTCACTATTCTTACCCTCATTTCCATAGGATTGCCTACTAATGCTTGGTTACATCTCTCACACTGAGCTTCCCCCCCTTAGCAACCAGTACTCAGTGGCCATGTTGTCTTCAGCCTGCCATTCACCTGCATGGCAGCATAAGCTTTTTAGTGAAAATGCCTATTTTTGGCTATTTTGAAATTATTTTCTTGTTTTATTTAAGCGCCGCACATTTGCGCGGCGCTGCGCTATGCTTAAACAATGGGGATTGTGGAAAAAAATTAGATTTTAATAATTTTACACATTTAAAAATGCCAATGGCCTTATATTTGGCCATTGGCATGCTTCCTCAACTGGATGCATCCTTTATTTGGAGCTGTCATAGCTCCATTTAGCAATTTGCAGAACGGTACTCCGTTACCAACGGAGTACATTTCTGCAAATAACACTACTTTTCCACGGACAGGTTAGTGTTTCCTGGATTGCAAATTTACCTCATTTGCATAGCTTTCAGCAGCAAATGAGGTAATTTGCATACCATGACGCTGTCCATGCAAGAGTAGCTTTAGAAGCTCTCATGCACGCCCCTGCCAGCTGTTGCTGGATTGCTCAGAAGACATATTGGCTGTCTGATGTCTTACTCTACTCTACAACTCCATGCAAGCTTTCATAAATCCAGCCCACAGTTTTTCTCTGACCAAAGAGACTGATTTACCAACTGCTATGAAGATTGTCTCCCAGTGCTTTAAATAAGACTTTCTGTTTGCACATCCTGAAGTGTTGTTCCTGACTGAAGGCATACAAAGTAAATTCTTAATGTTATTTATTCATGACTTTAACAAAGTGAAATATATATATATATATATATATATATATATATATATATATATTATTTATATATATATATATATATATATATATATATATATACACACACACACACACACACATATATATATATATATATATATATATATATATATATATATATATATATATATATATATATATATATGTATGTGTACTTATATAAATTTGAGAGTTGGTGGGTGTTAAGTAGGCAGCTATTTTTGTGTTAATAAGTTAACAGGTAAAAGTAAAGTTCTTTAAATTGTTATGCAATATCACAGTGTTTTGCTGAATGAAACGTTTTGGAGGATGGGTGTTGGGTACAGTGGGTAGTGCCAGGATTATAAATGAAGTGTTCTTTGAATATGTTCTAGGGTAACATACCAAACTTTATCTTAATGTAATTGAGTATGTTTATTTCTTGATAATATAGTTCATTTGAGCATAAGCTGATTAGGTCTGGCACAAATTATTTATTAAGAGCCTTGAAGATGAGTTTATGGAGCTGGGAATGTTTGACAGTATCTGTGCATCTGATATGGCAGGCAATCAATACATGTTCAGATGAGGCAGTGAAGAGGTCAGTGTGGGTTGTAGGACTGGTGGGAGGGGTGGAGGCAGTTAAGACAGAGGAAACAGGTGTGGGAGTTTACTTTTAATGAGAAGAAGTGGAAGGAGTCAGATAAGATAGAAGAAACAGGTACGGGGGGAGTTTAATGAAACAAAATGGGCTTTATTTGGATTTCAGGGGCAGGAATGTAAGTGGATATGGCTGTGAAGAGTGGTGAGTTGTGTCTGGGTGGTTACTGGGGGGGGTAATAAAGGTGACCTTTTAGGTAAGAATGGCTCACAGCAACAAAGCTCTAAAGCTGCTACAGAGGAGTGTTGCTGTGTCCAGAGGACATGCCCATGGACTTTATGAGCCAAGATTTGGCAGGTCAGCAGGTAGACTGGGGAGGCAAGAGGGAAGGACAGTTTTATGTCTGGCGTGTGGAATGTGGGGAAGATAAAATGATCCCATTACCAGTGACATGGTCTTAGTAAAGTTGATAAGAGATCGGGTTGATCCATAGTTTATTGTAGAGTTTAAGTTAAGAAAGAAGGAAAGAAGTTAGCCGCAAAAATAGAAGGTTTAAATAGGTGAGGTGGATTGTGAATAGGGGACACAAGGGGGGTGATAATCTTGGTTAGGGATAGATTGGGATAAAGATGGGGAGGATCAGTCATGGAGGAAGGAAGGAAGAGATAGAGTGAGGAGGTATGAAAGGGCATTGAGTATATAATGGTATGATATTATGGGCCAAATTAGGTTGCACTAGATGTTCTGAATGAGTATACTGGGGATATTAAATGGCATATTCAGGAGGGAGACAGGGTTGTCTGTGAAAGGATTATTATTTTGGTTTTGAACCAAAGTAAAGCTAGATGGAATGAAGCTTTTGAATTTACACAGTGGTAGCAGAGAAGGTTATGGTAGGGGATTAGAGATTAGATTGTTTGCAATAGGATATATAATGGGAGCAGTGGAATGTGGCACAGTGGTTCACATCTGGGATTGATGAGTACCAGCAAGCAAGATGAATTGTGTTTTGTTGACTGAGATTACATTGACGGAGGTTATGGAATTGGGTAATTTGGAGAAAATGATGTGAAACAACAAGAAGAGGGGGTGCTAGTGTATGAAGGCAAACATCATAGAGAGGGTGCTAGTGTATGAAGGTAAACATCACAGAGGGGGTGCTAGTGTATGAAGCTAAACATCATAGAGAATAGAAGGGAAGGAAGTAGATTATGTGGATGAAAGTTGTGATGTTGAGGTGGTTGGTAACAACAGGGATGTGGAAAGCAAGACTGTATGGAAAATGGATAGGATTAAGGTGACCTGGCAGGCAGAGATAGCAGAATATATAAGGTAATTAATAGGAAGAAGGAGTGGATCTGTAAGTGTTAAATGGAGCTGGGAAAGCTGTAGAAGGATTTGGGGACAGGGATAGAAACAGAGGAGAAAAAGGGTAAATTAAGGATAAGTTGAGGATGGTGGAGGAACTGCAGGTACAGACAGAGCTGGACAGAAGAAGAGGATGAATGGAGACAAAGTTACTGGCATGAAAATTGACAGGTAAGTGCAATTTTTTTTTGGGGGGGTAAAAGGATAGGGAAGGAAGAAAAGTCATTTTAAACAACAAGATTAGGGATGTGCTTAGTGATTTTTATGCTGAGTTATATGGGAAAATTAGAGATAAACATTGCATTTTTGGAGACTGGGAAGTGCTTGTGGTGGGTTGAGAATATTAAGTAAACTTTCATTTAGAGGCGAGGGTTAGTGTAGGTGGTGGGCGCTATTAGGTACATAAAGTCAGGAAAGACTGGAGGCCCAGATATGTACCAGTTGATTTTTATACATCAGCGTATATCAGTTGGGACCTCTCTTATTGAAGATATTAAACAGAGTCATGGAAGAGAGCAGAATTTCAGGATCTGTGGTGAGGAATTTCAGGATCTGTGGTGAGGTTACTGCAGTAATGTATTCAAAAGGTAAAGGGGTGCTCAATCAATTTTAGATCAACATTTCTCTGTAATATAGATGCAACATTGCTAACCAGGATGTTGAATGCCAGATTAGAGATAAGTTTGCTAGAGGTGATAGGCCCTGAGGAAGCTGGTTTTATGAAACCTAGATCTCCTATGAATTATTAGAAATTGCTTATACATTTTGTGAACTGGGCATGCAAAAAGGATTTGAAATTGCTGTTTTTTTGTTACAGTTGTGGAGCAAGTGGTGGGTAGAGGTAGTTTGAAAATGAAAGTGGAGATGTATTGAAATCTAAGTATGCAGTTTAGGGTGAATGAGATACTTTCTGAAAAGGCACATTTGGGCTGAGGTACTAATCAAGGCTGGCCACTATCATGCATACAATTTTCAATGGTCCTAGAAAATGGTGGAAAGGATAAGAGGGTATTTGAAGGGAAGAGGATTACTGGAAAAAAGTGTAGTCATAATATTTTCTCACACTGCTTCTCATTCCCTCAAAATAGCCTCTTATGTTCTGCACCAAATTTGGGGGATACGGAGGGGAATTTTACCAGGTGTGTTGGACTTTTTTTAGGAGGCTGGTAGAGAATTAGGACTAGTCTGTCACCCTAAGGAATTAACAATAATACATTTGTAGGGGCTCAAATGTGAGTCTTCCTGTTTTAATGGGGTGACAAATGCTTGGGTATTATGTTTTTTCCTACAGTGATGGAGAGGAAGAAGAACTGGCAGGGACTGAAGGAAAAGGTATGTCCATTATTAATTCAATAGTTAGGAAAGTAGGACCATTAATGGGAAAGTTCATGGTGATGAGTATTATGATTACACATTTGTTTCTATATATGTTTAGGAGTGCAAATGTTAGTCTGCAGAATGACAGTGCATGGAAATTACAGAATATATGTGTTAAGTTTATGTACAGAGGGAGAGGGAGTAGAATAGGTAAGGATAGTCTGTGTTGGAGGAAGGGAGGAGGCATGGGGGATAATGGACTTTTAACAGATAGGTTATGGGAGAAGCTTAGGGGTTAAATACAAGGTACAGGAAAGGTTGGCATTCTGGTGAGGCAGACTTTATATTTAGCAGTAGATGGAAAAATTATACAGTTTTTGAGGAAAGACTTATGGGGTTATGTCAGAGGACTTTAAAGTATGTTGGAAACTTGTGGGTGGAAAACAGTACAGGACAGATTTAGGGATTTTAGGAATGTAAAAGAGGAGTGTGGTTTAAAGGAAGGAAATTGGTAATTATTCCACGTTGTGGTGCATTAATTTAAGAAGGAGGCGATGTGATAAGCAGCTGGAGAAAAGGGTTCTGAAGGGAGGTATGTCAGAGCAGAATAAGTAGGTAGGCAGAAAAAGAGGTTTGATTGACAAGGATTTGGACCAAAGTACCTTTGATAGTGGAATGGTTCAATTAACGGCAGAGGTAAGAAAAAGAACGTGAGCTACAGAATAAAGATGACATTTGGGAAGAAGTGTAGATAGCTAAGGAGGTGTGAAAGGCAGGACCATTTGTGTGATACACACAACTGTGTTTGCTGCAGAGATGGAGCAGAGTGAGCAGAATGCCACCATGAATAAGATGGAAAAATGACTACTTGGATGTGAGAGCAGGGAGGAGCAAACAGTCTACGTTTGTAGTGGGACTTTGTGGATATGACTAATCTTAAGAGGGTGATGACAGGAATATGAGAACACATTTATGGGAGGGATCCCAAGGGGGGATCACATGATTTGCTTATTCTGAGAGGACGAAGTAAGGAACAGATGGATGAGGAAGGAAAGGAGAGTATCCCCTGTTGTCAGAGGTGGTTGGTGAATAGTGTTATATCAAAGGAGTAGAAGGGATGGAGCTTAGAAGAACTAGTGCTAGAAAAGATTAAGAAATGGTTTCACTGGTTGATTAGGGCAGGGAAATAGAAATGGAAAGAGAGGATGGGTTTTAGATAGGAATCTTTATGCACTCATTGATTATTTTTGGTCTCCAAACTCCTGATGCCTTCTCTCTGTTACTTGCATGCTATCTGGCTTTGGTTACTTTTCCCTTGAAGGAATACAAACAGTCCTTCCTACTTTATCTACCTGTCTTCTCTATAAACTGTGCATTCCATTATTTTTAAACCACAGTAAAAGCTCTCTGTATACCATGTACGTGTTTTTGATATAATATCATGACATACTCTGGGATTCAGAAAGGTGTAATGCACTGCACTAACCTGACCTCCATGTTTTTTTGCAGTGCATTATGCCTGGGTGACTCAGAGACTGCTGAACTGCTATAGCGTAACAGAGGTAGCAGTGTGTAGAATCTTGCTGGCCAAGACCATGTGGAAAATGTAGCAGTCCTGGGGTATGACTAAACAAAATTAATGTGCTTCTTCTCCACAAATTTCACTGACACTGGAATAGGGCAGTAGAATGATTCAAAGAGTAGCTCTATCATGCTAATTGGGCGTTGAAACTTAAAAGCGCTAACTGCCTTTTGACGGAGTACAGTCTTTCACTTCTATGAGGGAAGAGGAGTTAACACCACAGCAGTAAAGCACAGCAAAGCCATGTTTGTGTGTGTGTGTGTGTGTGTGTGTGTGTGTGTGTGTGTGTGTGTGTGTGTGTGTGTGTGTGTGTGTGTGTGTGTGTGTGTGTGTGTGTGTGTGTGTGTGTGTGTGTGTGTGTGTGTGTGAGTGTGTGTGTGTGCTCGCACGCACGTGTGTAGGTCTTTGTGAGTGTGAGAGTATGTTTAAAGGATGCCCATGCATAAGTCTGACAGCCTAGTGTTTGATTCAGAGACACGATAATGAGCTTGTAATTAAAGGCTGCTTATTGTGGTTGTATCATGTTCCTGAATTGCAGATCATTGCCACCTCACTATTGACCACTGTGGGATTGTCCAAATAACAATGGCAGTGATACGTTTTCTGAATCCCGGTCATTGTTCTTCCACATTTACCATTAGTTTAGGTAACTTGGCTTGAACTGTGGGTACTGGTACATATTTTTATAAAAAAAGTGGATAATACTGAATGAGGAGGTTATATATTCTATTTCTTTGGTTTTAGCTGTGTATTTTAGAACTGTTATAGGGCTGATGTGACATTAAAGCTTCATAAGGGATTGTGGTTGTAGTTTATTGAACAGCTAATTAACTAGCATTTACCTATAGATAGTGTTAATTTTATGCCTCGATGGTGTAGTTTATCTCTGAAGGTAAAGCCTAAACAGGTTAAGTTGCCCTACATGAAGGAATTTAAATCCCAGCTGTGTGGAGAGACAGACTATTGCATTTGCTACTAAAGGATAGTTTATTTAATGCATAGGATCATAGGAGATTACAAGGCTAATGGCTCTCAGGCCATTACAAGCCTAGCCAAGAGTTTATCCCCAGAAAAGAAACCACAATCAGCACTTGTCACCCCTGTGAATGAGGGAAACAGGTGGAACTCCTGGGACAAATTTGTTGTTGCCCATCCACTCATCAAGGTTGCGCTTGAAGAGGGTCAGTGATGTACTTTGCTTGATGTGTATGGAGAGTCTATTCCAGAGACAGGGCAGCCTCTAGGAGACAAACCTGTCTCTCCAGCAGGTTTTTTTATAGGATCATAGGTTTTCTCTTTTATAAATAAGAGCTCATAAAGTATGGACATGTTTACAGTGAAATGCTAGTATAAATACACAGTCTCTGCATTGTATGTCTGCACTCAGATCTGGGTATGTAACACTAGCATTATGTTGTCTGTTGAGCAAACTTCATGCAATATATTCTGTAGTTTTTTAATGGTGCTTCTGAACATTTTTTGATGGGGTGGAGCAAGTTGGGTGATGTTGTGAGTCTGTTTCCATCAAAATCTTCAGGCTGTGTGTGTGTGTGTGTGTGTGTGTGTGTGTGTGTGTGTGTGTGTGTGTGTGTGTGTGTGTGTGTGTGCATGTGTGTGTGTGTGTGTTCCCAGTTCCTGCTTTTGACAACAAACTTCGGCATTTGGGTCTGAAGCACCAAAACAAGAAAACACTTGTGCAATTATCATTTCAGTGAAAAAAAGTCTAAAAAAACATTAATTCAGTGTTTTTAAACTATCTTTTTGTGTGGTCAAAGCCCTCTGGTAGTTGCATCTTGAGAAAAAATTTCTCTTATGCAGCAACAACACTCTAACGATGTAGAATTTCACAAAGTGCACACTGTCAGACACTTGGACCTTAAGGTGCTGCGCTCCAACTAAATTATTTCAGGGAACTTCTTTGTGGTAATGCATTGTTAACATTAGGTAATCAACAAATAACATGACTGCATTAAGCTTAATTAAGGTAGTTGGCTTCATTTACAACTTCAGTTTTATTATTGTTCTTAAACCTAAGCACATTACATAAAATTCTAAGTGAAACAATATAGCAATAACCCACGCCTGGGTGTGGGTAATGCTGGATTTACCCACGGTTGGTGTGGTTTGGTCCCGAGGGTGAAGCCCGAGGGACCAAACAAAGCCAACCGTGGGTAAATCCAGCATTACCCACACCCAGAAGTGGGTTATTGCTATTATACAATGACATTATTTAAGAAAAAAAATAATTATTTTTCTTAAATAATGGCATTGTATAATGCCTCCTTGCTGCCCTTCCGCAGCTGTCTGGTATTCCGCGGAAGTTCTGATGTACTGTGCATGCCTACGCAGTACATCAGAGCTGTGGGCAAAAGCAACAGAGAAAGCAAGATCTCCATTGCTTTTATTTTCGCTATGTTAAATGGGTTTAACATAGCGAGACAGCTTTAAAAGCAACGGAGAATCTCTGTTGCTTATTTTAAAGCTGTCTCGCTATGTTAAACCCATTTAACATAGCGAGACAGTTTTGAAAAAAGCAACGGAGAAAGCAAGGTCTCCATTGCTTTTTACAAACTGTTTCACTATGTTAAATGGGTTTAACATAGCGAGACAGCTTTAAAATAAGCAACCGAGATCTCCGTTGCTTATTTTAAAGCTGTCTCGCTATGTTAAATCCATTTAACATAGCGAGACAGGTTTAAAAAAAAAAAGGCAACGGAGAAAGCAAGATCTCCGTTGCTTTTTACTCACTGTGTCGCTATGTTAAAGGAGTTTAATATAGTGAGACAGCTTTAAAAAAAGCAACAGAGATTTCCGTTGCTTTTTTTAAACATGTGTTGCTATGTTAAACTCCTTTAACATAGCGAGACAGAGTTTTAAAAAAGACTTATACTAATGGAAAAAGTCCGGGCGACCTGACCTTTTTCCATTAGTATAAGTCGATTTACAACGTGCACGCTGACCAATCAGCGTGCACGTTTTGGAATATTAATGGGGGATCATGGTATAATTATAAATGAAGCACATGAGTTAGTAATAACTGAATATTTCACAAGATATTCAAGCAAACTCTGAGGAATGATTCAACAACTCAGTATTTTGAATCTAATTAATGAAATCAATTATACATTATTAATTAAATTTAAATGCAATGACATTACATCTTAGTAAATATGAAAAAGCAAGTACAATATAAGCCAAAGAGCCCCTTTTTGGACAGGTAGTCAGAGTCTTTAATGTTCACTAGCCACTCAATGAGAAGCCAGGACTGTACATTCTTAGATATTACATGTTAGAAATGAGTGTATTAGAGAAACAAGTCTGAGCGCCAGCATTAAAGTAAAAACATAAATGTAACAGAACTGCAATACAGTTTAAAAAAAAACATTCTGGGAATCACTTCTTGTGAACTTCTGGTCATATTATGCTCTACTGGAAGAGGAACATAGTCCTACAGATTGACTCAAATAAATCAAGTACCATATTTATAAATATGTAGTTTCATAATTATAACTTATAGTAGCATGTGCTCTAGTAATGATTGACAAAATGAATGCAGTCACCAGTATCTACATGATTAAATTCTGCCTGAAGCAGTAGGAGGAGTGCCAATGTACCCTGCAAGATAAAGACGTGCACCATGCAGTAGGACGTGGTCTGTAATGCATGCTGTGAAAACAGAATAGTAACACATACCCTGTGCACGCTGCCTGAGTGCACAGCACTGAGGTCACATTAGCATTACTGGAGTGGCTGTGACACAGCACTGCTATTGACTGACATACATTAGTACTTCCCACTTAAAGATTATTGCATGCTGCCTTATGTTTCTGTAAACCTCTGGTACATAGTAGTGGCTGCATGACTACCTGATCACCCAGAATTCAGCAGAACACCTCTCCCAGCTACCTACTGGTCCTTCGCCATCATTCAGCTGACAGTCACTTCAACTTCCCACAAATGTGTACCAGGAACAAATGCTGCCTGCATCAGGCACAGCGCTTCTCACTGAGACATGGCTATTGCCCACTAATAACATGATACTATCTGTAGAATGATCACGTATAAGGCTTAACACCAGGCTGTTTGATGGCAGCTAGCCATGGCAGTGTGTTACTCATCACCACTTCTGAATCAGTAGGAAATGGATGGAGGAACTGGTGGTCTTTCAATCTAGGGCTGGCTAGTGAAGCTTGTAGATAGTAGCTAGAATTTGTCATGTTGTCTGTTGTAACTGAGTTACTGGATGATTTTTCAGAATATGCTCCATTACTCTGTTTCCAGGTAACCCAACCACTGGGGATGCACAAGCCAGTGCATTTCTTTGTGCCGGTCCCAAGCCCGGATAAATGGGGAGGGTTGCGTCTGGAAGGGCATCCGGCATAAACTTTTGCCAAATCATACATGCAGACAACAGTACAGAAATACATACCAGATCGGTCAAGGCCCGGGTTAACAACGACCGCCACCAGTACTGTTGGCCAACAGGGTGCTGGCGGAAATTGGGCTACTGTTGGCCAAAGGAGGAGAAGAGGGGGAAGGCATGCCCAAAGTCAGGTAAAGGCTAGGACTGTGATAGTGAGGGTCAGAACTTTGAATGTTGGCAGTAGGACTGGTATAGGGAGAGAGCTAGCTGATATGATGGACTGAAGGAAGGTTGGTATATTGTGCGTGCAAGAGACCAGATGGAAGAGGAGCAAGGCTAGGTGTATCAGAGGTGGTTTCAAATTGTTTTATCATGGTGTGGATGGGAGGAGAAATGGCGTAGGCATTATCCTAAAGGAACTGTATTCTAAGAGTGGTTTGGAGGTGAAAAGAGTGTTGGATAGAGTGATGTTTATGAAGCTGGAAATTGATGGTGTTATGATGAATGTTGTCACTGCATATGCTCCACAAGTTGGGTGTGCGATAAATGAGAAAGAAAAATTTTGGAGTGAGTTGGATGAAGTGGTGATGACTGTACCCAAGGGTGAGAGACTGGTGATTGGAGCAGATTTCAATGGGCACGTTGGTGAAGGGAACAGAGGGGATGAGGAAGTGATGGGTAGGTATGGTGTTAAGCAAAGGAATGCAGAAGGTCAGATGCTAGTGGATTTTGTGAAAAGGATGGACATGGCTGTGATGAATACGTATTTTAACAAGAGGGAGGAGCATAGGGTGACATACAAGAGTGGGAGGAAGATGCACACAGGTGGATTATATCTTATGTAGAAGGGCCAGTCTGAAGGAGATTGGAGACTGTAAAGTTGTGGCAGGGGAAAGTGTAGTTAGGCAGCATAGGATGGTGGTTTGTAGGATGACATTGGTGATCAAGAAGAGGAGGATGAATGTGAGGGCAGCACCAAGGATCAAATGGTGGAAATTGAAAAAGGGTAATTGTGAGGTGATGTTCAGGGAAGAGTTAAGACAGGCACTGGGTGGCAGTGAAGAGTTACCGAATAGCTGGGTAACTACAGCAGAGCTAGTAAGAGAGATGGCTAGAAAGGTGCTTGGTGTGACATCTGGGAAGAGGAAGGAAGACAAGGACACCTGGTGGTGGAATGAAGAAGTACAGGAGAGTATACAGAGAAGGAGGTTGGCGAAGAAGAAGTGGGATTGTCAAAGAGATGAAGAAAGTAGACAAAAGTATAAGGAGATGAGGTGCATGACAAAGAGAGATGTGGCAAAGGCTAAGGATAAGGCTTATGAAAAGTTGTATAAAAGGTTGGACACTAAGGAGGGAGAAAAGGACCTGTCTTGGCTAGCCAGAGGGACCGAGCTAGTAAAGATGTGCAGCAAATAAGGGTGATAAAGGATAATGAGGGAAACGTACTCACAAGCGAGGAGAGTGTGTTGAGCAGATGGAAAGAGTACTTTGAGGGGTTGATGAATGAAGAGAATGAGAGGGAGAGAAGGTTGGTTGATGTGCGGATAGTGAATCATGGAGTGCAGTGGATTAGCAAGGAGGAAGTAAGGATAGCTATGAAGAGGATGAAGAACGGAAAGGCTGTTGGTCCAGATGACATACCTGTGGAAGCATGGAGGTGTTTAGGTGAAATGGCAGTGGAGTTTTTAATTAGATTGTTTAATGAAATCTTGGAAAGTGAGAGGATGCCTGAGGAATGGAGAAAAAGTGTTTTGCTACTGATTTTTAAGAATAAGGGTGATGTGCAGAGTGGTAGTAACTACAGAGGGATTAAACTGATGAGTCACAGCATGAAGTTATGGAAAAGAGTAGTGGAAGCCAGGTTAAGAAGGGAGGTGATGATTAGTGATCAGCAGTATGGTTTCATGCCAGGAAAGAGCACTACAGATGCAATGTTTGCTCTGAGAGTGTTGATGGAGAAGTACAGAGAAGGTCAGAAGGAGTTGCATTGTGTCTTTGTGGATTTAGAGAAAGCATATGACAGGGTGCCTAGAGAGGAGTTGTGGTATTGTATGAGGAAGTTGGGAGTGTCAGAGAAGTATGTAAGAGTGGTACAGGATATGTACGAGGGTAGTGTAACAGAGGTGAGGTCTGCAGTGGGAGTGACGTATGCTTTTAAGATACTGGTGGGATTACATCAAGGATCAGCTCTGAGCCCTTTCTTATTTGCAATGGTGATGGACAGGTTGACAGACGAGATCAGACAGGAGTCCCCGTGGACTATGATGTTTGCAGATGACATTGTGATCTGTAGTGAGAGTAGGGAACAGGTGGAGAAGACCCTGGAAAGGTGGAGAAATGCTCTAGAGAGAAGAGGAATGAAGGTCAGCAGGACTAAGACAGAATATATGTGTGTGAATGAGAGGGAGGATAGAGGAATGGTGAGGATGCAGGGAGTAGAGGTGGCAAAGGTGGATGAGTTTAAATACTTGGAATCAACAGTTCAGAGTAATGGTGAGTGTGGAAGAGAGGTGAAGAAGGGAGTACAGGCAGGATGGAGTGGGTGGAGAAGAGTGTCAGGAGTGATTTGTGACAGACGAGTACCAGTAAGAGTGAAAAGGAAGGTCTACAAGAGGGTAGTGAGACCAGCTATGTTATATGGGTTGGAGACAGTGGCATTGACAAAAAGGTAGCAGTCAGTGCTTGACGTGGCAGAGTTGAAGATGTTAAGATTTGCACTGAGTGTGACGAGGATGGACAGGATTAGGAATAAGTATATTAGAGGGTCATCCCAGGTTGGAAGGTTTGGAGACAAAGCCAGAGAGGCAAGATTATGTTGGTTTGGACATGTGCTGAGGAGGGATGCAGAGTATATTGGGAAAAAGATGCTAAGGATGAAGCTGCCAGGTAACAGGAAAAGAGGAAGGCCTAAGATGAGGTTTATGGATGTGGTGAGAGAGGATATGCAGGTGGTTGGTGTGACAGAGCAAGATGCAGAGGACAGGAAGAAATGGAAACAGTTGATCTGCTGTAGCGACCCCCTAACGGGAGCAACCGAAAAAAGAAGAAGAAGAAGAAGAAGAAGAAGACTCTGTTTCCAGGCATAAGTTATGTTATCCTTTTACCTGCTCCTGCTGGGGCATTAGCTTGTACCTGGGGCATACAGAGCAATGCTGCTAGGTGATGCTGTAGTCTGTGTACATACAGATGTACCCTTATTGACAATGACATTGCCCACTCAGAATCAGGGAGATAATTGACCATGCAGTAGTGCAGAAGTCTTTGGGACTCCCTGTACATGACAACATCTATGCTTGTAAAGTTACAGACTGCTTTCTGCTGTTATAAAGACCTCCCTATATTCACTGTCAACTGTTGTCTGGTCACAGCAGTGAGGAAAGTCAATCACTATTTGGACTATTCTGAAGATGTGTGTGGTGGCCGGCTATTGCCTGTGTAGGAAAGGGATGCTAGACTATGGAAAACAGAACATAATACATAACATTTTTTTCTGACATTAGAGCAGAGAAGAGTAGTCCCTGTACTATAACAATGATGTACTTCAGACGCACTCGGATTAGGAAGTCACTGAGAAGACATTACAGAATGGGACATGCTACTTTAAAGCAACAGTCTTAAGAAAGTCATCACTGTGACATATTGAAATAAGAAAAGTAACATACTTGAGAGTTATTGCTTTTGGGACTGGGGAGTACTGGGTGCATTATTCTGCCATAGTGCAATAAGTCTGGGGGCTTCTTCTGAATTTGTAAACTAATCAACATTCCTAAGAGCACGCCCAGCTCTGGATATCCAGGATAAGTAGAGCTGTGCTGGGTGCACTCTCTTTAAGTAGAGCGCTTAGAAAATGTTGTAAAACAAAGTGCTTGTGCCTCTTAGTGTACACATGATCTGGAAACATGCAGATATTTGATGTTGGTTTGCTAGTTTAACTAGAAGAGACTTCTACTTCTTTGGTAAACAGCTACTGTTCAGAGCTCTAGGGAAAACTTGCAAATGAAGGTTAAATAGTCAGGAGTGTGTCATTTAAAGTATAATTGTTCATGGCATGTTATTAAGCTTAGTTTATCTTGCTGTCCTACATTTTCTTCAAGCACAGCATGCAGACATGATAAATGTGTTGCAAAGCATTCTTTTCTAATCCCTAGTATATAACTGAACTATTATGGAACATAACCTTTGAGATATGTCATTATTCAAGAGTGATCTTAAAATGGGCCTTCTGCATAACTTGTCTAGCTTAATTTGTGTTTCTTTTGGCTCAGAAGTGAAGACGAATGAAAGACAGGAATGTTTGGAAGCAGTACTAGTTGATCATGCCAGATACAGGACATGACCTATTCCAGAAGCAATCCTGTAGAAAGCCACAGCACAGTCCTACTGCTTTTTACTAAAAGCAATTAATTGCAATGACAACAGAAATTACTCCTCTGGTATAACATCTCTTGTCTTTGCTACATGTTTTGAGGAACACAGTGACCAGTTGTGCTGGTATGTTTTGCATGTGGTCACACAGCAGTTTACTTCTGCAGTTAGTTTGGTCTGCATTATATTCTCACTAACTGGAAATATTTAACATGAAATTTAATTTCTCAAGAATGAACACCAATAGTTACAAAGAGTACTACTGCACAGTTGTTTTGTTTAAATGCAGTTTAATGGAGGGCTGCATATTTATTAGTGTGTGATTGCATACATGCAGACACAATTGTAGTCATGCGTGCACACACACACACACACACTATATATATATATATATATATATATATATATATATATATATATATATATATATATATATATATATATATATACACATTTACTTCATTAATGTCTCTTCTGTGCTGACTTTTGAGTTATAAGCCTTCCCAGGGGCTGCTAACTAGCTCCAGGCATTTTTCTAAACAATGGAATCAGCTCCTCAGTGCCCATTGCCTATTTTCCAACCTAGCTACCAGTCATAAACCCACCTAGCAGTGGCTGCAAATGGACTAGGGGGATTCCAGCCAGATTTATTCACTGCAGATTATGGGAAGTATGTGCAGCCTGTTCTCCTCAGTGACTTTCAGAACATGTTTTAATCTTTTTTTAAGTTTTCTCAGATTTTCCACATACTGTATAGGTGAAGTTCTTTTGCATATTTTTATAATCGAGCTTACATACTGCTTAGTTTGTCTAAGCATGACTTCTGTGTGCAGCTTAAAAATATTGAATTGTGATTAATCCCTGAAAATCTATTTCAGTGTAACTAATAGCTCATTGTTTTGCTAAGTTTAATCTGGTAAGATCTCAGAGCTCAGTGTTTTTATTCTTTAGGCTGTCAGAACTCTTGGATTGATGCCTCTAAAGAAGCACGATATGAGTAACAGTCCACTACAGGCTGCTCTGTGTGTGTAAGTGTGTGTGTGTGTGTGTGTGTGTGTGTGTGTGTGTGTGTGTGTGTGTGTGTGTGTGTGTGTGTGTGTGTGTGTGTGTGTGTGTGTGTGTGTATGTGTGTGTGTGTGTGTGTGTGTGTGTGTGTATGTATGTACGTGTGTGTGTGTGTGTGTGTGTGTGTGTGTGTGTGTGTGTGTGTGTGTGTGTGTGTGTGTGTGTGTGTGTGTGTGTGTGTGTGTGTGTGTGTGTGTGTGTGTGTGTGTGTGTACATGGGTGTATTGCTTTCTTTCCTGTCGGAATGTAGTATTTCATTGCTTATTTTCACATTTGTGATGCATTTTATGCATTATGGGATCATGATGTGATTACAATAGCTTCACTTGCTTTCACCTGATTGGTGAGAGAGATCTGGTGCTATTTTTAGTCAGGTCAGACACTTTTAAGACAAAGAAAGTAAGTAATAAAGGCTTAACATCTACTAGATGGATGATTTCATGAAGTGGTGTTGACTATCTTACTCATAAGCTATTGTTACCTATCCAGTGTTCAATTTGATTTAAAATATTACTGTAGTGCAGATCTTCCTCAGGTGAAATGAGGACACAGTCCTCAGTAAATTTATGACGGGTGCTGTTTTTGGTATATAAGGAGCTACCTCAGCCTGGGTGAACATTCCCAGATTTCTTTTAGCTGGCTTTGTTAGTGGCATCAGTACTGGCATTTACTTGTATAAAAAGATTAATTTTTAGAAGAGGATATTGGATTAGGGTGGGGTAGGCTATCTCAGTCCCCTACATGTCTGGGTGTGAGTAGGCTATCTCAGTCCCCTGCATGTGTGGGTGTGACTAGGCTATCTCAATCCCCTGCATGAGTGGGTAAGAGTAGGCTATCTCAGTCCCCCACATGTATGGGTGTGAGTAGGATGGATCACACTCAGATGGACTTTTTGCATATCTGCAAAATGAACAGCACTACAACCATGAGATCTAAGGATTTAAACTTTGTTCATGACTTAATAGGACATGTTGGAGCGACAGGTATGTATCTCAGAGAATCCTATTCTCTGCAATAGGTTTCCTGGTAACAATATGAAATGTTGGGACATGTTATAGTAAGTCTCGAAACACAGAAACTGAATGGCAGAAAGATCGGCCTTGTATATACCTCGTCCAAGATGTCACTTCTCAGAATATTCCTCTTTCTTCAAGGTATGATAATCTGAGAGTTGGTATATATACGTTCAGGGGGTGTGGGGGGCTTGTTCCCCCTGCAAAAAGAAATTTAAAGAAAAGAGCAATTTTTGAGATTCAGTCTTCTGTATTTTCAGTCTTTTTTTTTTTTTCAGCTTGTCGACACTTAACATTTCAAGTGCCAACATTTCAATAGGGAGCCAGGTTTCCCATACACATGAAGCTGAGCCTTTGCCTAACCATATTCAATTGCAACCTGGACCAATTGATGTGAGATTGGAAATTCACCCTGGTCTGACGGATGAACAGAGGCAGTCATTAAATCATGCTCTAACTAACATACATCCCTTAAAATAGCCTCTAAGGCACAATAACTCATGGGATACATTTGGGTTGCATGGCTACGCTTAAAAGTGGTAAGTATTCTAGTATAAACCTATGAACCTATTAATCATTTTTATTTTTCATGATAACCAACAAGGTGGTAGTAAATGCAGCTTTGTAGAGAGCATTTCTTTCTTGACAATCTGATAAACAGAGAAGACCATTTTTCCATAGTATTGGGGAACTACTTGACACAAATGCTGCTATCCTCCTTTTGATGTTAGAAATCACAGGCAAAACTAGGACACTTACTTTTTTAGGGGGCAGAACCTTCCTCTTGGACAAAGACTTTGAGTGTGAGGCATTTGGAACAGAAAATAGAGGAAGGGACTCCTAAGAAAAAAAAAATTCTGTGGTTTTGGAGCCACTTCTCTCTTCAGAAGAAAAGCTAGTAAATTACTCTTTGTGACCAGTCTCACGTTTGGGTCTGTGATTTCCCATTCTCTTCCTTCACTTCCCTGTTCCTAGTAAGAACAAAGTTGGAAACGCTGGGGAGTAATTAACAAGAGCACCCACAACTATATACAGATCGAAAAACAGAAATATCATTATTAAAAAAGCCAACTTCAGCATGTAAATCAAAAACCCTTTACCATTCTTCTCTGAGTTAGACAGCCTTTTCAAACATTCTACCACTGTATGACTGAAGGAGTATTCCATTATTTTGCTGTCATATTTGGATATTAGAAGTCTGATGTTGTCAGGTTTAATTTTACTGGTCTATTCTTAAACAAAGGCTGTTATTGAGAAATTCAACATGTTTGACCTCAGATACCTGGATCACATCTATTTGATATTATTTGTAGGTTAACGAGTGCATTCTTAATTGTTTCAACATGTCTTTATATATTAAGTTGTATAAACACTGTTGTTTGTTTGTCGTTTTCATTGTATGATTTATCAGCCTGTTTCTGGCTTTTATATGAATTACACTATTGTACAAAATGCTCTAATTTAATCCAGACAAGGAGTGTAAAAGGGAATTTGAATACTGGCACCTCTGGGCACAATAAATATAAAAAGAAGCCCTAAATCCCAAATGACTTTTCATATACCTTATTTGCATGTTTTACGAATGATAGGTTGGGATCCTGCTGAATTTCCTGGTCCCTAATAGAAGGATACAATTTTTTAGCTGTGCATTCTTTGCTATGGCTGTATGAAAAGCTGATGTTTTTTAGCTTTAGACAAGTGTACTTTGCCCATGTCTAACAGCAGTTTACATCCCAGAACTCATTGTATTACCTGGTGCAAGGTGTTTTGAAATGTTGCCAGTTATTTAGGGCTAGCTATAATAGAGCTTAATTAAATGACATCAACACTCTTCATTAGTATTAACCCTTTCATACTTTAGCACTCTGTATAAATAGTTCACAGTCCTATATACCTTACCTCATTACTAATTGTTATCCTTTGATCCATTCATTGCTTCAGTTTACAGTGAAGAGGTTCACCTATTCTGTAATCAGTATCTGTATTAAGGTATAATGTACAGTACCAAAAGCATAATAGAAAACAAGACATCCAGTGCCGACCTGCAAATCAGCTCCAATTGCTTCCATAATGCACCAGATTAAAAAAATTGACTGCATTAGTGTATTTGGCAGCCCATTTATCATATGGGTAAAGGCATCCCCCGCAGACATACACTCCCAGATATTCCATACACACACACACACACACACACACACACACACACACATACGCACACACGCACGCACACGCAAACACACACACACATATGCATCCACCAATCAGCAAACAAGCCCCCTCAGTCAACTACACTCATGGACACACTCTCCCATTCACACATACACACACACACACTCATTCATTCAACTTCATCCATGCCCTTTCTGAGATGCAAACACAGACACACCCACACATGCACACACTAACACAGCACCTACCTCCATGTCTTAGGTTCATAGGTTCATAGGCTAGTACTAGGCTAACTGCCCTTGCGAGCCATTTTAAGCCTAGCCAATTATCCCTAGTGAGACTCAAACCTTATACCTTGTGTTTGTAAGGCAAACACCTTAACCATTAGGCTACCCTCCCAACCCTTTGCTGAACTTAACCTGCACCATGACTGCTTCCATAAGAATTAATGGGAAACTGATGTCTTTTGACAGCATTCACTTTTTCCTCCAACAGTGGATATTTATACAGTTGAACAATTCTCAGAACCACTCTGCAGCATAAACTGGGAATTTCTGGAATATCTGGGGGAGAACACATGGCTAATTATATTAGCTTTTCTCTGGGATTGCAACATTAGCATGCAGGTCTGCCAGTGGGACAGCCCTCCATGCTGAGGCTACTACTAGCAGGAAACCTAAGTGACAGGGCAGTCTAAGAATCTAAAGGGTTTAGTACAAGTGGGAAAACATCTGTGTTAAGGCTTTTCACTCATGGAAAGTGATTCTGAAACACAGGGACTATTTTTGTGTTATTTGCACAACTTGTTTTTTTTTTATGTTTAATTTTACCAGCTACATTACTTAATTCTGTTCAGTTAAAATAAAGAATGTTACTGTTCATTTTAAATGCTTGTGGCTGGTGATTGGTTTGTCATTAGCTTAAAAGTTTATGTACTGGAATTGTATGCTAATAACTGTTGGCTTCAGTTTTTCAAAGAGCAACTGCATAGGCTTTTACTTTCATACAAATATTTAGCGGTTAGGTTATTTTAAGGGTAAACAATAACTGTGTTTTTCGTGTACAAGAGTGGATCAGTTTGTGTCTGTGTTCCCATGAATACAGAGAATGGGGTACTGGTACTGGAGAGACATCATTAATCACCTGGAAAATACTGTATGCAAAATAATCATAGTCAAATTTCAATGACTTTTGGTAAGCATTTACTGGAAGGCCTTGGGTTCAATCTGAAGTGAGTAAAATCCAAAAACAATAAAAAAAAGTTGTGCAAAGAACCGTCACTGTAATTCAGAATCACTTTCCATGACTGGGAAGCCTTAGCAAAGATATTTTCCCACTTGTAGTAAACCCTTTAGATTCTTGGACTGCCCTACCACTGAGGTTTCCTGCTAGAAGTAGCCTCAGCATGGAGAGCTGTCCCACTGGCAGACCTGCATGCTACAGCCAAATGTATTCATCCTTTGATAATTGGCTAGTCCCACTAGGCTAGTGGATTATTTTCAGGAATGACAGTAGAGACACACTTTATACTGTAAAGTGCACATTAGAATTATAATAAAACAAAATCTATTTTGTCCACAGAAGCTGGCTAGCTTAACTATATAAAACCTTTGGGAAACAAGAACCTGACACCTTACAGCTTTTCTGTTGCAATAGGTGAATTACAACTTAGTTTTTGTAAAGGCCTAAGGCCTAAAAGGTATATGCACAAGAACAATAAAGGGTTCTCCACTCCCCATTATTCCAGACAATTGCCACTAGATGGCACCATAATACCTCGAATCAGCCTTACACCCCCCCCCCACACACACACACACAAACACACACACACTATTTCAGTCCCAAGCATTTACTGTTAAAATTATTACATTTCTGCTGTTACTTTCAGCATCATCTCTATACTAATCACAACTTTCTTTATAACTGCCCAACAACCCTGTTTTTGTGCTTAGTGATAATTATTTAAAGTATTACAGAGCTACCTAGATTAATCTTTTGTTAGATACTGATATTTTAAGAGCATTACTCACCTTAAACTGATATTTTTCAGCTTTTCTCCTTGTGGGGGAGGGACCCATAAATTCCTGGTTAATCCTGTTCTGGCTGCTCTCCACTCCATTCACCCCATCTGCTACTCCCACCCCACCCCCTGATTATCTTCATGAGTCAGTCCCCTCCTAGGATGCCATCTTTAAACCATCTCTAAGCTACTTAACTCACATTCAGTTTCTATCCTGTAGCTGCTTTAGCTTCCCTACCCCTCTGTTCATTGTGCATGCACAAGTAAGTAGAGCAGTGCCACATGTATTCTAGAGCTGATATGCATTACTGTCTTCTTATTATAACTAACTGCTGATTTGCTTGATTATTACTGTTAACTGCTTAGTTATTTGATGGTACTGAGCTGAAACGGCTGTTCAGAAATTCTATATGTTATGACAGCTAGCTAATGTACTAAATGACAAACTGCTTGTTATTTCTATCTTGTTTTATAAATGTAGAGTTTAATCGTTGTATATCTGCCAGGCCTCCTGTTAACTGTTTGCAAAGCTTTTTCATGTTTTGACTGCACCCGTAAGCATTTGGATTGCCTGTTACTGCTATTAGAAGACTTTGAGTCTGGACTTTACAGTTGCATTTATAGAAGGCTAAGCAAATGCAGTTCATTTTGCTGTTAGTTCATATTGAATAACATAGCTGTAGAATTATTGTCTTAGAACAGCCAAATATAGCCTGTGTGTATTCACTGCTGAATTGTACAGCTGTTATCAGCTGACTTAGAGGCTGCATGTTAATGCTGTTAGTCTGTCGCTTTACAGAGCTGATAAACAATGTATGCAATATAACCAAGTTTCCTCTTTATCTGTATGCTCTCCACTTCACATTCCTGTAACCTTTGCACTAATTCTGCCTTATTTAACTTTATTTTTCAGTTGGCACTAGTTTCTTACCTGTGTGACTCCCCACCCCCACCTGGGATTAACTGCACAAAACAAAATCGACTTTGTCTACTGAAGCTGGCTATCTTAACTAAATAAAACCTCTGGCAAGTAAGAACCTGACAACTTACAGCTTTTCTCTTGTAATAGGTGAATTACAACTTAAGTTTTGTAAAGTTCTAAGGCTTAAAAGGTGCATGCATAAAACAATGAAGTGTTCTCCACTCCCCATTATTCTAGCTAATTGCTACTAGATGGCAACATGATACCTTGAATCAGACTTACACACACCACACTGACACACACACACACACGCGCATGCGCACACACACACACACACACACACACACACACACACACACACACACACACACACACACACAGTATTCCAATCCCAAGAAGTCACTGTTTAAATTAGTAAAGTTTTGCTTTTACTTTCAGCATTGTCTCTATATTAATCACACTCTCTCTATAACTGCCCAACAGCCCCGTTTGTGTGCTGACAGTAATAATTAATTAAAGTATTCCAGAGTTACTTAGATCAATCTTGTGTTAGATACTGATATTTTAAGCTTATTACTCATCTTAAACTGATAAGCTTTTTGCTCTTCTCCCTGTGAGAGCTGGCCTGCTGTATTCGCTATGCTCACTCCGCTTCCCACCCTACCTCCATCCCAGCCTCCCCGTAACATTAACCTTATACCTAACCTGACCCCTCCCATACCACTTTTTCACCTATCCCATAGCCCCTCTAATTATTCCCCCTCTCATACCATGCCTCCTAACTACACTCCCTCCCCACCCATTCTAAATAGGGCCATATAGTGCTACATCCCCTATACTATCGCTTTCCTGCTCATATTCATTCTATCACACTGCACTCAACCACCATCATGTCCATCACTACTATTACTGTGATCTCACCTCTCTCACTTACAGTCTTTCTCCTAGCAGTAATCACAACTTTCCAGACACCCAACATACCTACTACACCCACCTGTACAACCAACACACGTAAACCCATATTTATCAATTTACTCGGACATCCACCATAGCTTATTCACAGCTAATACCTCTGTACTCTTCAAAGTAAAAATTCTACCTCTCCAAAGACACCCCCCCATTATCACACCAATAGCAGCGACTATACTCTTACCAAGAAAAAAACTGATAAGTATAACCCATATAATTTGCTAAAGCTTTATTTCCCAGTGAGGTGATATACAACCCAACCCAGCCCCCCCCCCCAAGCCCCAGAAAACCTAGCAAATCTCTTATGCTATCAACCGTAAATCTCCAAAGTCTTAGAAACAAGATACCTGAACTCCAGGCATGGATTTCACAAAACAACCCTAATATTATAGCAGCTACCAAAACCTGGTTGAAATCATATGTAAAAGACACTGAATTTCTCCCTCAAGGCTACTCATGCCTAAGAGCCAATCAGCCCCACAAGAGAGGAGGGGGAGTAGCAATACTCTTCCCTAGCAAATATATGTTAATTCCCTACTCAAAACCAACACCCAACTTCTCCTCAGCTGAAGTACTAATCTCTATATTAAAATTTAACAATCATAAAAACATTTGCATAATTGCTCTATATATTCCTCTAGGAAATAACATACCAATATTAGAGAACATGCTTGCCTGGACATCCCAAACATAGATAATGAAACCATTATCCTGGGTGATGTAAACATTGATTGGCTAGACATTGCCCAAAACACCCCCCTCAAAAATCATAAACCTTTACAACTTCTCCCAACTAATTCAAGACATCACCAGACCTCACAAAAATAACAATTGTAGCTCCACAATAGACTGGATATTAGTGTCCCACCCTAACAATATCACCACTGCAGGCAAAGTCATGTCCACAAGGGATAAAATCTGGAAATTATGGCAGAAAAACAAAGACCCCCTCAACTCTACTACAATACAAGCAACTCCATAACCGGGCAAAATGTCTAATAACCAGACATAAAAAGCCCGCTACCTCCACCTACAAAGCCAACATAAAGATAATCCCAAAAAATTCTAATCCTCCATTAACCAACTATTACACCCAGGGTCTCAAAACAACCCATCTCCTGACCCACACAAAACCCCCACTGAACTGTCACAATAAAAATCTTTTACTTAAACTAAAACCCTGTACTCTGGCCCCTGACAGTTTACCCCCACACTTCCTGTAGCTAGCTGCAAACTCTATAGCTTATCCCATCAGCATATTCATTAACAGATCAATTAAAGAATCCCTTGTCCCAGGCATCTGGAAAAAAAACATTCATTCTCCCCTTACACAAAGGTGGCACCAACACAGATTCCACAAACTTTCAGCCCATAGCAATTCTCTCATCCCTCTCTAATATACTGGAAAGATGCAACCATGCACAACTCCTCAACCACCTGCTTGAAAACCTAATTATATCACCAGCTCAGCATGGTTTCATACCAGGACACAGCACCACTACTGCCCTCTTCTCCTTCCTTGATACAGCTAGCCGGGCATGGAATTTTGGCAAAATAATCATGTTTCTTTTCCTAGACCTCACCAAAGCTTTTGATAATATTTCCCACACCATCCTCCTCTCTAAACTATCCACCTCCACATTTCCATTACCTACCCTACAATGATTCAGTAGCTATCTCTCCAATAGCTAGCAATCCACAAAATGGTGACAAGCTTACTCTCTCTTCCTCAGTACTTCCACAGGGGTACCCCAAGGCTCCATACTTGGTCGTCTCTTATTTAGCATCTTTATTAACAACTTTCACTCCACTCTCCCACAATGCTCAGAAATCTAGTATGCTGATGACTCTGCAATAAAGTGCACTGCAAATTCCAGCTTTGAACTCCAGCAAATCACCCAGAATGACCTCACCTCTACTGAATCTTGGATGCTTAACAATCATCTTGCCCTAAATCCGAAAAAACTAAACTAGTACTTCTTACCTCTAAGAAAACCACTCCCCTAGATAAAAAGCTCTTCACTATACAAGCCCAAGATAATACTACTATAGAAGTTCTCCCACACACTAAACTACTAGGTATTATTATAGATGAAAAACTTAATTCTGACCTACACATAAACAATAACATAAAAAAACACACCAAAATCTCGGCATGCTCTACAGGCACCAACACTTTCTTAGTCTCTCTACTAGACAAACCTTTACAACCACCTTTTTAGTA
>NC_056735.1:1232694127-1232766627 GCF_019279795.1 Protopterus annectens
CAGGCCGTGTACATACATGGGCTACTAGGTTGGGCAAGCCTGATGACCCATGGGTCGAGACAACGTATGACATGGGTCCCGAGACATGGAGAGTGGGCAGTGTGTAGTGGTGTGGTTAGACCCCACCTGCACCCACAGTAAGGATGAGTGCTGTAACGGAGGGGCAGGTGGGGGAACTATGGGTATGCAATTATGGGCCTAGGCATGCAGGTGTTGGCTGGCACAGTTGTATTCGGACCGCCCCAGGGATGTAAGTAATATTGCGAATTGGGCAGAGCTTCCACCCATACCTCTCAACATCTTAGAGCAAAACCTCTGGACAGAACCTAAACTGTTGGGTGGACAAATAGGGACAGCAATTAAATATTCCACTTACAACCTTAGAAAGCTGATAGAATAGTAGGTTATGCATTAGCATGACTCTTCTGAAGGATGTGGAGTCTTAAACTCAAATACTTGTCTTTGTTTTTTTACTTCAGTTCCCAGGTATTTGCCAGACAGGTGCAGATTGTAAGAGGAACACACGAAAATTATGAAGCAAAACTCTGGACATTCTGCAGAAACTGTACAGTCGACAGGTATGCTTTCACCTAATGGGCAGCCATTTCCGATATGGGTCCCACCGCAGCACAGTCCAGTTTACATGGCAAAGTACAGTATAACCATATGTGTTGTTACATAACTCACTACACAACACCTAAGAACACATGGTCGCAACACCCCACTGTAGGCATGTAAGCTGATCTAATTGGCATCACAAGGTATTATTGTAGTTTTCACCCCCACAGCTGTTGTCGTAGACGACATAGCCAGCTGTGGACCTTCCCTGCAGCCGTCCTGCACATCCCTGGATAATTCCCCTATTAACTCCCCTTTGTGCCCCATGCACACCATGTACCCATCAGCCCCTGTTCCATTTCTATTACTGTTTAAGGTTACACGTAGATGACTCCCTCTTCCCCCACTATATTGCCAGTATCTGGAAACCCCAACCCACATGTAGTATCTCAGCTGTCCCACAGGACACATGTAACTAACACATGAAGGAGCACCACAAGCACACTTGGATCAGCACAGGCTCACCACCTTGTGAAACCCTCCTCCCAACTCACACTCTATACCACTACATCAACTAGTGAAACCGACACCTCTTGTTCTGCCTCGCATACAAATCCCAACATCCGACAAACCTTCCCTATTGCTCTCCATCCAATTATTCCTACAGGCTACTATACAGTTACAATGTCACCCCCACTACCTACCTACCTACTCCTTCACTAGTCCCCTCTACTGTACCACACAGGTATGGAATAACTACACCAACCCCAAATACCTGCATGTAATCTATCCAGGCCTGTTAAACAGGAATCCAACTTCAGCTTAAACTGACCTTTGTCAACAGTCATACCTGACATGTAAACCTGACCTAAGCATGGATAATACCGACATGTTAACTTAAACTAAGCATGAAGAATGGGGGACGTAGCTATGTTATGTCTGTTACCCTCTATGAATGTGAACACCCCAGTATTAATTGGAATAAGTAACTGGGGTCATTGTGGAGCTCTACTCCCCGGGCCACCGCTGGCAATGGACAAGCATACAGTCAGATTGTCCCGGGTGACAAATGTGAACTAAATACATGAAGTTGTGCATGTGTATGCGGGAGCAAGCAGGTGTAAGCCTGTTTGGCTGCCAGTATGCAATTACCACACTGGTGAAGCAATGTAGAGGCTAACTCAGTGCAAGATGCTGCAACCAGAGGTCAGCAATGCTGTGCTTCACGCAAACCAGTGCAGACCCACCTACAAATGTTCTACAGTGCCTTAGTCACTCTGTAGCCAACAGCTGCTGTCGTGGCCATTAACAAAATAATCTGCACTGCCAGGTTGCAAACCCCCGACCATGCACACTATAGTCAACGTGAGTTCCACTAAGCCATGGCGGATACACATTCAGCTGCTGTGATCACAAACACATCATCCAGCACAGTCATCCAACAGTATAGGAAATGTATATAAGTATGTAGATTAATACCAGCACATGTGTCCATTGCTCAACCACAATAGTATGAGCAGTCTATGTGCATCACAGAACAGTGCCTGTCCAATCATACTGTGAGAACAGTAGTCCTGCATAATACCGAAGGGAATAATGATATATGGTGCACACCATGGGGTGTGTGAGCATGCTTCATGCACATTATGTCACACCTGGGGTGTTGGTTCCATGGAACTGGGAGATGAGGCTGGCCAGGTGTGTGAGCAAACTGCTGCTACACAAAACCCTGGCACGATGCTACCAGTGGGAGAAACAGTGTAGACCAGCTAGGTCTGCTCTTGACATAACAACAGGTCCATCCCTGGTGGGATGAACCAACAGTTGTGGGTCACATCGATGTCTCCACCAGTATCAGAAGAGGATCAAGGGAAGGCTGGTACATACGTGGACTAAACGGATGAAGAGCCTGCAGACGCTTGGGTCGGGACAGTATACTGGAGGAGTACCAAGACGTGCAGAGAGGGAAGTGTGGGGAGGTGTGCTATGGCAGGGCTAGCAACTGGGGAATGGATGGATGCTGTGTACGTGAGGCTCGGGGGCCAGGGGAAGGGAACATGGGTATGTCATTATGGTAGACATATATATGTAGATGAAGCAGAATAGCAATAGTGTAGTGGGCAGAGGATCTGCCTAACGCCCACACATTCTCAGTTCGAGTCCCACTGCAGCACATTCTATTTTCTATGTGAAATCCGTATGTTAACATCGTTGTGCTGTATAACCTACTAAATAACATTTATATTTGCACAGGAGTACTGTCTTAAATGCACATGTGAAGTGTCATAATGACTAAGGCACTAGTAAGCAGGTGTAAGTACTAAACAGCAGTAGTAAGCATGGATAAGCAGTTGTAAGCGTGTGTACGTGTATTTGTGTGAGGGTAAGCATTGCCTACATAGATTAAGCAAAGTAGATGCTAGCTGAGTGTAAGGAAATGCAACCAGAGGTTAGCATTGCTTAGCTCTGTGCAAACCCGCACACACCCGCTTACAACCGCTCAAATGTCCCTTACGCATTCTGTATCCGACAGCCGGTGTTCTGCCCAGCAACAAAATATACAGCCTCTGCAAGGCCCAAACCCAGGACCCTGCACATCATACACTACATGATTTACCAGTAAACCATGGCAGATGTACATACCCACTTATTTCACATACATATCATCCATCACAATCAGTCAACAGCACAGGAAATGTAGTAATATCACACCACACAACCTCTTAATGCATGAATCCCGGACATAGTGTGCCATAATGTGGGTACAAATAGGGACATCTGTCATATATTGCTCTAATACACTTAAAACATTGCAAGTTACACAGTTATATGTGGTAGAACACATATATTGAAGGAGATGATAAGTCTGAAACACGTACGTGTCGGCACAAATGACTGACTGCAGTCCTAAGGTCATCCATGTCAATTGCCAAGAGAATGAGGTACAGGCCACATATATAAGCCGAACATGCATGGGCATATGGACAGATATACATCTGTAAATATAGACAGATAGACAGCTATAGGTATATATATATATATATATATATATATATATATATATATATATATATATGTATATAAATATATATATATATATATATATATATATATATATATATGTGTATGTATGACTCACAAATAACCATATAACAGCAATTGTGTACATATCCATATATATATATATCTACATACATACACATATATATATAAATACATATACATATCTAGAGCTATGTCAATGTCCAGCTCTATCGCTCTGTATATGGGGGTTTCACATATATAATTATACATATATATATATATATATATATATATATATATATATATATATATATACAGATAGACATTTGTATATGATTTCCACATGGGAACAGACTCCTAGCCCACTCCGTACAACATAACAGACCATGAGCGCAGTTAGTGGGGGTGGGGGCACAAATGAGGGACACCTCGCAATTACTGCTATGTAACCCCCCCAGCCCTAATGGATATGCTGTGCAATCCAATATCCAGTACATGCAGCACTTGACATCAGGACCCACCACAACACAGCTACAATGCTCCAACAGTAATCCAAGTCATCTGTACATGTTAGGGCAATATCTGTAACAAATCATGCAGAAAAGCCATTGTACTGCAGGGAATGTGCAATGTTGAAGGGGTACACATTACAACCGTACAGATATGCACACACATTTATACATTGACAATCATGTGCAGGGATATATATATATATATATATATATATATATATATATATATATATATATATATATATAAGATATATGAGATATAGGGGTACAAACACATATACACATACAAAGGGTATTAGTAGCCATACATATGTAGAAGTAGTGTGGACGTCCTGGGTGCAATGTATTTCCCTCAGGCACAAGCCCTGTAACTAGTACCTGTGACATGTGTAGTGTAGCAACCAGCCCCACAAAGGAAATCCTTACATTACACATATACCCACTCACAATTTAAAGGACATGACACAACACACAGGTATGTATATACAGACAACCTTTATTTGTGTACCATACAATAATGTATGCCATTACTGACAGCACATAGAATCTGATGTATATAACCAGTGATAGATGTAAGGCCCACACAAAACAGTAGATGCAGTGTGGATATATAACATACTATGGTGTCCACGCCAAGTCCTTCAATTCGTACAACAGCAGACAAAGGATTTGTCTGCAAGATAAGTAACAATCAACAATATCAGATGGAGTTCAGCAGCCTCCAATTACACACTGTAGTCAAGCCCTAGGGGGACATTCATTACTTGTGGTAATGTCCAATGTATCTGTCACATGTATGGACCCTGACCAATAAATGTTGTGGGAGTCCACATTATGACTGGGATGATAGCAGGAATGCTAGCAGTAAGTAATGATAGGCCATTACCTAACAACCCCTAACCGTATCACAGCAGGACAAAGTCTGCCATATATGTGGAGAACAAAGGCAGGAACACAGGGCCATACTTGCAATATTGCTGTTACACACCATGGAACTTGCTGGTGTTACAGGATGTGTTGCAACATACCCTTATGCAGGAATAAGACATCAGGAACACAAATGGATGTAGCCATGCACTGATAGCATGCAACACACGCATGCAACACACACACTGCCAGTGTAATATCCAACACAGGACCTGTGTGGTGGACAGACAATGTATGATAGGCACACCTCTGTCCAGCTAGAGGATAAGTCCACAGTAGTGAGCTATGCAGACAGACTGCATTCCAAGGTAAACTAGTATGTACACACACACCCCCTGTAACACCTGTACTATACAAAGCATAACACCACTCTACTCACTGTCTGTCTGTATGTCCTGATCCTCCTACATATATGTGGCTGCCCTGAGTGTGCAGGTTCTCCTGTAAGAGGTATTGCTACCTGCTGTCTGTAACATTGATGCCCACACACAGGAAGGGTGTCCATCACACAGGGAATGTACAGGGAATACGTCCACATGATGTAGGGATTCATAGTGGGTGGTTGCCATGACAGTGGTAATTGGAAGTACTACACATGTGTACTCAGATATATATATGGCTATCTGGATAAGTACATGTCCATATATTTCCACCATATGTCCTGGACATGGAGTGTAGCTCTACCCCAGCCCCTATAGTCCCAAAGTCATAGTACAAGGGGATGTCAGGTATGTATAGCAGGTATATTAATAGACTATTGCTACTATCATTGGGATTGTCTTCACAGACATGTGTGTGGAAGGTGACATCTGCTCATAACATGTGTGCCATTGGCTACTGACAAACATCCTAAGGATATCATTGTACAGTAACTGCATATATAGCAGGCTCAACAGCCATGTCACAGCACAGGGTAGGATACACCTGTGTGACAGTGCATAACTGCAACCAATGTGAACACAGCCACAGCCACATATGGTACACTAGCATAGTAGTACAGTATATGGACTATCTGTTCTACACCATCTTCATATGTGCCACTCACAGAATGACCCTGCATATACTGGGCTGCTAACAGTTTGGTCTGATGGTTGTCTGTGGTATGGGACATGTGTGTGTATGGCCCTACAAACATGTACGGTAAAATGGTACCATATAGTGGGGCATGCTAACATCAGATAGAAGGGGAACTAGAACAATGATATCTACCACAGTCTGTACATAGGCCAAAGTACATATTAACAATACACACACTGCCGACATTCACCATCACTACACAGACCTCAGTACTGTACAAATATCCACAGAATGTCCAGGTTATGGCATGAAATGTAACCCCTACTGTACGTGACATGTGTAGCAATCTGATATATCACTGGCTTTTTATCAGATATGATGACACTATTTACGGTGTACAGCACATATGCAACACTTCATGTAAAACATATGTACAAAGGTTGACAGAGGAGTGGCTGACAGCACATACACAGGGCCAGTATAGACATGTTGCTGTGATACCCTCAAAAAATCTACCATTGTAACAGGGTTTGTTGCAACATATGTCTAATGAGGGATATGCAGTCAGTAACTGTCACGGCCTTCACCATCAACAGACTGTAGTCTTCACACTACCTTCTGCATTCCACAGATAGATGCATTGTGGCTAACACATGAAACCAAAGGCACAACACTGCCCAGTCTGCAGATGACCCTGCAGATGGGGATCCCTCATATACATGGAACTGACATGGCAGGTATTGCGACATGTACGACAGGCATATCCAGACAAACACTGTTAAACCAACATTACTCCATATGCAGTATAGCAGCACTTACAGTCTGTAGTCAGGTCAGGCACATTCCTCCTCCTGTTTGTTGTCCTATTTCCACAGTGTATGTTGTTATAGGTAAATCCCCAACCCATCTGAGATGCTGTTTGCCAAATGACAGTTCTAGTTTCTGCTCACAGTGACAGACAAGGGCTGACACCACCATGATGTTCCCAGGGATTGGAGTGCATTTCCATGCAATTGGCTATGGGAATGTTACCACAGCTGTTCCACATGCAGTCAGCTAGGGGAGGGCTGCAAGTCATGCAGAGGCCATCCACTGATCATGAGCATCACTTAAAATACACATACTGCTGCCTAAGCAAAGCAGGTGTGGGCCTCCACATCCACCAGAGAGGGAGTGGGGGAGGCAGACAGAGGCGAATACATATCAGGGAGGGGTGGGAGGGTAAAACTGAAGCATGGCTGTGTCACACACCTACCAGCACAGGGTATCAAACCCCTGACAGCTATGTAGTGCTATCACAGTTCAATGCAGTTATTGGATGTGCCACATGGGTTATCTGGTGGGAAGCACTCAGAACATATATGTGATGGTGAGTGACATCTGCAACAGGGATACAGTAGATATACAGTAGGTGACGTACACATGCCTGTCTGCATGAACAGGTGCCAGCATCAACAAGGGCACACTCACACAGGGATGCACACACATTAACACACTTGGCAGGGCCAGGAGTGCAACTCATCACTAGTGGGATTGCCACAACACATCAATGTGCAGGGAACACATGCACCACATGGGTCATACGGAGGTCGTATGGGCAGTAAGTATGAGGGGGTGTCAGACATCAGACAGCATGCTTCACTGTGCCCTGGGGGGTGTAGTGCATGTGGATGTGGACATACGCACCATACAACACACACACATGAACACACAGGGTGCCAGTTCTGACATGCATGGGTGCATGTCTGCATGGGTGGGTGGTGGTCAACTGTGCCAGCAGGCTATACAAGGGTAGGCGATGGGTATACCTTGGCATCAGGCCACATGACAATGGTCTGCATTGTGGCTCAGGCCTGTAGCTTCTGCATTTGCCCACACTGGTGGGTATTGCATCCCTCATCCAGTCACCTGGGTGACTATTGCATGTGGCCAATGCTGTGCATCACTTGCCATGTATGTGTTCTCTAGTCCATGACTTGGATGGTGTCTAGGATGTGCACACCTCTCACATGCATGTACAGTGACATGTGGAACTGTACCTGGGGTGTCTGGCCCATGCTGTGAACACAGGTTATCATCAGATGTGCCAGTCTTCCCACCTGTGGCAGGGACTGGTAATGGTCAGCAGGTTTACCCTGCACCTACATTGATAGCATGCTACCAGCATTCCCTGATGTCAGTGTCATCTGTCTATACAGGGCATGTTGTCAGGCATGGTATGTCCATCGTGAGTCACATGTGAAGGCACAGTTGGGTTGCTAACTGTGATTGGCTGGCCTTGATGCTACATGTATGTGTTGGCTTTGCACCCCAGCCTCTCAGCTATTTACATCTGTTATCCCTGTATGGTTGACATTGTGATATATAGTAGGGCCACAATAAATGAAATAAGCAAAACCCCTCCACATTGCCCACAGGTGTCATACACTCACACCCACCTCTACACAGGATACGAGTTACACACACACACACACACACACACACACACACACACACACACACACACACACACACACACACACACACACACACACACACACACACACACACACACACACACACACACACACACACACACCTGTCATGTCAGGGAGTAGAACCCCTACCTAACTAGTTTACTACACTACAGCACTATGCAGTTATAGTACGCGCCACGGACATTACTGAAGTACATCTTCCCCAAAGGTGTATTTCACAATTAATGACATCAGCAGGATTACCAAAGTAGGGCATTTGTAATGTACTGCGAGTGAGTAGCCTATAAAGCATTGTTCCATACACAGACACTGAAACACACACAAAACATCCGGAACTGCCATGGATGGAGATGGAACCCTACCACCTTTCTAAATCACACTAAAGCAGTACGCAGTTACAGGACTCGCTACGGCAATTACTGGGCTATCACTTTCCCAGAGGTGTATTTCTAGGTGAGTGACATCAGCAGCCTTACCAAAGTAGAGAATATGTATTGTACAGAGTGTGAGCAGCCTAAAAAGCATTGCTCTCTACTCAGTCAGACACACACACACATACACACACACACACACACACACACACACACACACACACACACACACACACACACACACACACACACACACACACACACAGATTCACACACAAGCACACAGTTGCTAGGTCTAGGGTTTGAATACCTACCTAACTAGTTTATCACACTACAGCAGTACGCAGTTACAGAATGCGCTATGGCGAGTACTGGGCTATCATATTCCCAGAGGTGTATTTCTAGGTGAGAGACATCAGCAGCCTTGCCAAAGTAGAGTATATGTATTGTACGGAGTGTGAGTAGCCTAAAAATCATTTCTCTCTACTCAGTCAGACACACACACACACACACACACACACACACACACACACACACACACACACACACACACACACACACACACACACACACACAGTTGCCAGGTCTGGAGTTTGAACACCTACCTAACTAGTTTATCACACTATAGCAGTAAGCAGTTACAGAACGTGCTACAGAGAGTACTGGGCTATTACTTTCCCAGAGGTGTATTTCTAGGTGAGTGGCATCAGCAGCCTTGCCACAGTTGAAGTGGCCTAACAAGCATTTCTCTCTACACATTCAGAGACAGACAGGCACATACACAAACACACGCTCACACAATTGACAGGTCTGGGGTTAGTACTACTACCTAACTAGTCTATCACTACAACAGTATGCAGTTATGGGATGCACCATGCATATTACTGATCTATAGCTCTCCCAAAGGTGTAATTCACATTGGATGACCTCAGCAGGCTTGTCATACTACTGCTATGGGGAGGGCAGTGTGTGAATGGGCCATGCCCTATTCATGTAGGGGATGACATGCACATGCAGGCACACACGGGGTCATATGTCACAGGTACGTGTATACAGCTACTATATGGCTACTTCCTTGTACAGTCATGTTGCACAGCTGGCACATGCACCACATAGTCTGTCATGCTGACAGGTACTGGTGGCTAGTATCTGCAGTGGGTTACATCTGCACCTCATGTGTTGGGGTCCCTTTGGCTGTGTGCTGGTTGGGACAGGCCAGCATGGCTTCTTGTCACAGTCACCCTCTTCCACCCATCTATGCCCATGTACCTGTGGCTTATTATAGTGTGTTGTCCTTACATATTTGTCTGTATTCCTATCCACTGTGTGTGCAAGGCAGGAGTGGTGCATACTGACATGTGTCTGCACTGAGAACTGCGACTGCCAGATATGTCTGGTCCACTGGTGTTTGCAGACATGACCTTAAGGCAGGAGTGGTGCATACTGACATGTGTCTGCACTGAGAACTGCGACTGCCAGATATGTCTGGTCCACTGGTGTTTGCAGACATGACCTTCATGTGTTTAAGTGTGTGAGCATGCCCAGTATGGCCATCTGTGTTGCATGTGTGGATCACGTCTAGGTAGTTTGTACTGCGGTGCTGACCTTTGTATTGTACACCGACAGGTAGCATGCTGTGTCTGCAGGGTATCCATTGGTTATTTGGCATTGACTGTTGCTACATTTCTGCATAGTGGGGGGGGGGCACCTGACGTTTTCTACTGTTCTACACAGGAGTGGGGGGGCACACCTGACTGTTACTATAAGTGTATGTTGGATGGGGGGGGGACGCACCTGACACTTGTACACATTTGCTAAGACTGTACTGGTATGTCAGGTACTCCATTTCAGGCTGTAGTCTTACCTATCCTGCTGGCTAGAGGGTTACCAGTTTACTACAGATCCTAGCTTTGTTTAACTACATATTAGTTTCTGACTTCCTAGCCTTCACTACTTACATCTGACTGCCTGGCCTGCTGTGGTCTGTCTGTGTAGGCCTGGGGGAGGGGTTACATATAGGGCACATTCAGAGGCCATAGTACTTCATTTGTTTGTGTTTTTTTTCACCTGTCTGGCTGGCTGAGACTGTTGTTGGGTATGTGAACCTTCCTGACTGGCATGTGTGGCTCTTATGGACACCCATGTCACTCAGGTCATTTCCTGCAGTGGGTTTTGTCCCCTTGTGTAGTACTGGCTACTATGGCGACTCCAGTATGTGTTACAGATATTGTATGCCACTATGGGTGTCTACTGTCTGCTGCCTTGACATTCGGCCACCCAATTCCCTTGCATGGTCACATACATACCATAGCTACAGGTAAAAACACATTCTACTCCATTTGGCAATTGGTAGGTTGATTGACTTGCCTTGAGGGTGTGCCAGACTTGAGGATGGTGCTGGAGGGCTGCCTATGTCGGATGCACGTAGTACACTCCCTGTACATGGTTGGGGCACAGGTAGTGTCATGTTTGGCATTCTTTTTACTGTCTGTGCGAGTCAGAGAGAGGTGTCATTCCCTGGGTCCCTACTGTCTCAGTGCATATGCTATGCATTGCCTCTTTCCCAAGGCCAGGGCATACTGGGCACAACCCCTTCTGCCTACTGGGGCAGGCTCAGGTTGTTCCTCCTCTGAGTCACTCTGTGCCTGTACAGGCCTTGGCATTGGTGGGGGGCTGTGTGGCTCTGCCCTATACTGTTTCTGCTGCAGCTGTTTCCACAGGATCATCTTGTGTAGCATAGCACATACCATAACAATTTGGGTACATGTAGCTGGTGAATACTGCAGGGCTCCACCAGATGTGTCCAGACACCAGAACCATGACCTGAGCATCCCAAACACATGCTCTATTATATGTCTGGCCTGTGTGTTTGCCTCATTATGGCGTTGTTCAGGTGTGTGTGTGCATTTCTGATGGGTGTCATCAGTCACGGCTCCAGTGGGTACCCAGCATCCCCCACTAGTTGACCATAGGGGCTGTCCACATCAGCAAATCTATGGTACAGCTGCATCAGTTGCTATATGTGTGAATAGTCATAGCTTCCAGGGCAGCCAGCACACACATTCAGTATAAAGCCCTGGGTATCATATACGACCTGGCAGTTGATGGAGGGGATGCCCCTGCGGTTGATGTAGGCCCTACCCTGCTCACCAGGTGGTGCTTTGATGCATAAGTGCGTGCAGTCTATAGCACCCACTACCCCAGGGTAGTTTGCTATTTGGTGGAAGAGACACATATTGCTGGTCAACACCTCTCATGTGTTGAGGAAATATATGTGCTCACTGGCATGTGCTGACATGGCATCCAGGAACTGGTGGAATACTCTGGATGCTGATGCCTGTGAGATGCCCATGATATCCCCAGTTGTGCTTTGGGAGGTACCTGTGGCTAGTATACCTAAGCCTACACATACCTTGGTATCCAGTGGGATGGGTTCTCCTTGGCAAGTGTGATGTGTCAGGTGTGGCCTGCACAGCTCAACGATTTGCTGTAGGAGGTTTCTGTCCACCCTATAGCGCTCCACTATCTCCAGCTCATGTAGCCCCCGGTAGGTTACCCTGGGTCTGTACACTCTTCTCTGTCTTCTCACTGTGGGTTGTTCATCAGCATTCACATCCTCACCACCCTCACCCTCTTGCACATGTTGTTCTATGTTGCCTGCTGCAGCCCTTCTCATTTTGTAGGTTTGTTTGTTAAAATTTCCCCGCTTGTATACACGGGTGGTTTAGAGTGTGGAAAAACCAGAGGGGAAGGTGTTTGCTTGGTTTATAGTGGTGTTCTGGGCTGGGCTGGTCTGCTGCATGTGTAATTAGCTGATTCCGATACATTTCACCTGGCAGTTCAGCTAGTTCTCCTTGATTACCTGCCTACTACTGTTTTCCCTTCCCATTGCCTCCCTGTTTAAGTCTGTGCATGTGCCGTGCAAACAGAGTGCTCAAATGTGCACAGAGCTGCTGTTTCCTGGTTTAACTTCCTTTTTCTTCCTGTAAAACCTGGTGCACGGCACGCACACCCGCTTACACTTTTTAAGGAGTGCTAGGCAGTTTGGACACTCCTCTAGCTTAGCTGTGCTAAGCTGGGATCAGTCCCGAGCCACAGGGCTCCAATCCACTTACAGTATGCCTGAACCCCCCCCCCCCCATGATGTCACCTATATCCTAGTCTTGTACCCAGCTATTTATACTCTTACACTCTTGGAACCTGCCTCAAACCCTGGGGAAATCTAGGATTCACTATCCTTCCCCTCATTTGCATAGGGTTGTCTGCTAATGCACAGTTATATGTCCCACACTGAGCCTCCCCCTTAGCAACCATTACTCACTGGCCAGGTTGTCTTATGCCTGTCATTGACTTGCATGGCAGAATACTGCTTTTAGTTAGAATGCTTATTTTAGGTCTGTTTTATTATTTTCCCCCATCCCGTTTGCGCGCCACTGCCCTATGCTTAAACAGGCAAGATCTGAGAAAAAACAATAAAAGTTATTTTTTTATTATTTACACATTTTGCAATGCCAATGGCCTTCTACTTGGCTATTGGCATGCTTCATCAATGATATGCAGCCTTTATTTGGAGCTGTAATAGCTCAGTTTTGTAGTTTGCAGAAATGTACTCGGTTACTAACTGAGTACATTTCTACAGACTGCACTTGTCCTGCACTGACAGCTGCCTACTTCCTGGATCACAAATTACCCTAATTTCCATGGTTTTCACCTGCAAATGAGGGTAATTTGCATACAGGAGCTCGGTCCGTGCAGGATTAGCCTAAGAGCTCATGTGCACGTCGCAGGAGCTCGTTCCTGGATCATATGTTGGCCATATTGACGAAAATAGCTCTTAGACTACTCCTGCACGCTATAAAGGGCTTCATAAATCTACTTCTAAAAGTAGAAAAGCCCACCTTACCTGCTGGTCAACACCTCTACTCCTTCACCATCACCAAACTATGGAACTCACTTCCACCTTCTATAAGAAACACAGGCAGCACCACCACCTTCAAACAAATACTGAAAAATCGTCTCAACTCTTCCTGTCTATGTACCTGCATTATAACCTAACCTCTTCCTTCTTCTTATATTATAACTAAACTTATATGATTTTTGCTACCGTTGACTGATGATATTTTCTGCATATTTATTATTTTTTCATCACTTGCTGATACTGGTACAACAATGCTGATTAATATATCTTGTTTATACCTCTCTGATTGAATTAATCTGGCAACCAACTAAATTCCTGCTTTTATGTATATATCCTATATATATTACTGTAATCAAACCAACTGAATTCCTGCTTTAGTTATATATTATGTATATTTTACTGTAATCAAACCAACTAAATTCCTGCTTTTATGTATATATTCTGTATATATATATATATTTATTACTGTAATCAAACCAACTAAATTTCTGCTTTTATGTATATATACTCTATATATTACTGTAATCACTATGTGTAACACTGTTTCTACTTCTGTGCCAATTAATATTTCATTTTTTTCTGTATCTACATTCTTGTCAGAGCTTTTCTCCCCAGGCCTCCACTGAAAATTGGCTGTTTTATGCCCAGTCCATTTTCCTACTAAATAAATGCAATAAATAAATAAATAAAACAGTTTTCTTACCAGAACGCATATGTACCCTTTCAGCCACAAGGTAGATGCTTACAAGTATACCTTTCTGATGTCCCTGCTCTGGACCAATAATCAAGGAGCCTCAATCCTCACCACTGAGACTGGTGAGTGATGTTCACTTGGAACAAAAATAGATATACACAGTATTTCTAGATGCAGCTATCTGTATCAAACACAATTTCCCTTAAGAGCACACAGGGAGCACACTCAGTCCTGGGGATGGGTTTCCCTTTCTTTCTCTCTTTCTCCAGGCTCCAAATAAGACTCCCCACTGATACAGCTATAGTTGAGTCCTCAGCAGAGTATTCCAAACCAAGACCTCCACCACCCTCTCTGTGAAACCAGTACTCTGTGTCCCTGCTCCAAATAGCTGACACACACACTCTTTGAGATTTGATTTTCACAAGCACACACACACACCTGAGAAAATCTGGCACAGATTTACCAGCTATGCTCCCTCTGCCCAGATACTGCCACCAGAACACTTCAAAGCCAGCTACTACAAGGGTACCCAATTATACTGAGTAAAATTAATACTGTATTGTTTGACCAATGCAGCAAGGTTTCAGGAGTGGCCACAGTATCACCAAATAAATATAAGTACTCTCAAAGGTTAAAATATTCTCTAAAAGACCCACCACAATGAAAAGTTTAGATATATTTAATAATAAATAATAAAAGAACATGAAAATACTAAATATCTATTTACAATAAACATAAGAGTTTCAGCCACATGAAATATTAAAAATAACACCAATGGAAAGATTCACATAGATACAGGAAAACAATACTTAACTAATCTCACTATATTTTCCTGACTGATCAAAAGAATTAGTGTCCCCTAGTTCACTTACTAAAGCAAGACAAAATGATGTAGGTGAGTAGTCCTTCTTTGTCAGGTTTCAAAAACAGACTGCCCTGAGACTTCTGCTCATCTAGTATTAAAACATCATTTCTGTGCTGGCTTACAGAATGACATCACATACATCTGGTCATCTGACTCTGGTTCCCATACCACCCCCTTTACTAGAAAGTGAACCAGAATCTAGCACATATGTGTCATAATACACGCACATATAACTTTCCTAAGATGTGTTATAGCATCTGGAAGCTATAAAACCATTTCAAAATCTTCCGCCCTTCCAGGGTAGCAATTAGTTCACCCCTAAGGACAATACAAGTACTTTTCCTGAGAGAGTAAGAATCTGGTTAACATATTAGAAGTGTAACACTACTGAGAAAATGAGCAAAATAGGGGACCTCTATTTAGCTGGTAGGCACAATTGCGTAAGTGAGGTTTAATCAGCACTACATATGGGCAGAAAGAAAGTCATGGGGCAGTCTAGGGGGAACCCACTGAGACAGTTTAACCCTTCATAGCAGGTACTGCATGTAAAGGGTAAAGCACTGTCTTTACTACAAATCAAGTTATTTGGATTAAATGTTTTCAGTATAACCACGTGGAGCATATAGAATCTAAATGTCATCAGTAAAAGAGTTGGGAACAAAAAACACAGGAGAAAGATAACAGATGATGCACCATTGTCATATAGGCTCATCTCAAAATTTCAGAAGATTCAAGTAATCAATTGTAAAGGGACCATAGCTAAGACGGACACTACAGACCTAACTATTATTAAATCTGCAGTTGTTAGAAAGGATCATTACTTGCATGGATATTCCAGTCAAGTTAGGGCCACGGGAAGGAATTTGTTTTGGATGATATTGGCCATGATTCATTTGGAATGGTAAGGAGGACAGGGAGAGTAGCAGGTAGCTATGTTTGATGATATCCCAACAGATATTTTAACTAATAATGAATCTGATGACATATTATTTGTGTACATGCAATTACACAAAACCAGACATGGAGACAAACAAGTGAGGGAGGTACAGGAGGACCAACTAATGCCCATCCTCCAAAAAGAGGCTGGTGATGTGGCTACTTTATAAAAAGAGATGGATCATAGCATAAAGCCTATTCCTGAGTCACATTTATCAGAAAGTACTGAACTTCTGAAAGGGATTACTTTGTGAAGAAGAGACAGTTGGTAGTAGCACACATGAAACTTCAGATGTAGTTGTCAAAAATACTATACTTCCATCAGATGCGGAACTGGAAAGAATCACAAAGAAAGTGAAGAGACAGACTTGGGTCTTAGATCTCATCTGACAGTGCTTGAGAAAAATGGCTAGGTGAAGCTGCTGGTTCTCAAGGCAGGGGAGTCCATATGCTGGGACAAGGTGTTACTGCACAGAGGATGGATTCAAGCAAAAGGGATAGGGGAGAACTGCTACACCAGTTGGTAGACCTCAAGTGCCTATCACCAGGCACTTCAGACCACATCTCATGACATTTATCTTGCAGGTCATTTGGGAATAAAATACACAAAAATGAGGTTTATTCAAAATTTTGTATTGTTTAAACACTGCAAAAAGTGTGAGATAGTACTGAAAAGCATACTAGTGATGTGAAAAGGTAAGCAAGACAGGAGTCAGAGTTAAGGCTGCTTTGATGTTTCTGATTTTATTGAGGAAGTGTTTCAGAAGGTATCCATGGATTTTGTGTTGCCTCTTAGTACCCAGAAACCACAGGTAAGAGGTATATCTTGGTGTTGGTAGACTATGCTTTGAGGGACCCGGAGGTGGTACATTTGTCCTCCACATTAAGGCTGAAATGGTAACAAATGCTTCTTCAAAATTTTAACCATGGTCAAGTTCCCCCCAGAAAATACTGACAGACAGAGGGGCTAATTTTATGTCAGACTTACTGACCTGTTTGTGACGTATGTGGGTAAATCAGTTAAAAACCACACTCTAACGCCCTCAGACAAATGGTTTGTGGAGAGATTTAACTCAGCTGTGAAGACCATGTTCAGAACCCTTGCAGACCAGTCTAAATTGGAGTGGGACAAATTTCTACATCATGTAATCTTTGCATACACTGGAATATCCCAAGCATCCATGGTCTTTTTGCCATTTGAATTTTGGTTGCAGATGTGATGACAAATATGATTCCTACTATGACTCTGTTGTGGACTATTCACTGAATTTCATGACTACGTTATGGGAGCTTAGGGAGTTGGTGCAATAGTTTCCCACACAAGTGAAGCACCAACAGAAGGTCTAGTATGAGTAATAAGAGTATATAATCAGAGAAGTGGTGCTGGTGCTTATTTCTGCTTTATAGAATGGGATGGACATTTTATTGTTACATGTGAGAAGAACTGCAGGAAATGTTGAATCTGGGATAATTCAGAAGTGCAAAAAATATATGGCCCTCTCTGGTGGTGTTATTATCCAAAATGGATGGGAGCATCACGTTTTGTGTAGATTACAGGAAACTAAATAGTCACTCAGAAACACATGCATACCCTATGTACAGAACAGATAAAACTTTAGAGTAATTAGGTGGGGTTAAGTATCTGATTGCTGCTGACCCAGGGATTACCGGCAGGTTCAGTTGTCACCAAGGGAGAGGTCAGATTTTGTCACCTGTTTGGACTGTATGAATTCACCAAAATGCAGTTTCGATTGATGAATGGCCTAGAGACTTTCCAGAAGTTGTTAGATGTCATCCTAGTACGAAATGGGGAGTATGCTGTTGTTTGCATACATTGTACTGCATTCTTTAATCAGTCCAGGCAGGAACAAACACATGCAATATGTCAAAGATGTGCTGAGCAGATTAAAAAGGTGTTGGGTTGACTGTTAGGGAAAACAAATATCAGGGAGGTATGTCATTGGGTGAGGGACATGGCAATATTTGTTCAAAGCTTGCCAAAGTGAAATTATCCAGACATGGCCTATCCATGTTACCAAAAAGTAGGTAAAGGCATTTATCATGATTGTAGAATATTAAAGAAAGTGTCCCTCACTACAGTGCCATAGCCAGTCCTTTTACAGTCCTTAGCTAAAAGAATAGGCCAGATATATTATCTGGACTCTAATATGTGAACAGGTAAGCCCAAAACTCAAAAACTTTGCTTGACTCCTCATTTACTAACTATTCCAGATAAAAGTCATAATTTTATTATGCAAATAGATGCCTAAAATCATGGACTGAGGCTGTATTCCACCAGTTCTATTCTAAGGGAAAGGAATGTCCAGTAGTTTGCCTTAATCATACACTTCAGCTAAGAGACAAACTATATTTATGAGAAGATGGAATGATTGGGAATAATGTGGCCTATTCAAAAGCCTCTGTTCTTCCTGTATTGCAGGATATTCACAGTAGTTACAGTCCTAATCTATGACAATCCATCATTGGAATAGTATCAGTAAAAATAAATGCAGATGATCTACCAAAACAAGTGACCAAGAAATATGTTTAAATGCAACTTTCATCAACAGGCTTTGTTTTTGGTGGCATCATAACAAAACTTGGTTGAAGCCTACAAGAGGATTGCAGATAAGTCACACTATGCTAAAACAAATTTAATTGTTCATACAATTTGTGGTTCTAACTCTTTTCAGTATGTAAAATGCATAAAATGTATAGAATGTAAAATGTAGACTATACTGAGTATGAGAAAGGTTTTAGGGGATATACAACAAAACTGTTAAGAACCAAAGCTAAATATGCACTTTCAGTGTGCCCACATTTGCAGTTCCTTCCTTCAGAAAAAATTTGAGATGAAGGAAAAGTCCAAATGGGCATTCCTAGACTTGCAAAAAGCATATGACAAGGTTCTAAGAAAGCTGATTTGGGCAGTCCTTCAGTGGATCAGTGTCCTGGAAACATTAATAGGATTAATGAAGGCTATGTATAGGGACCCACTGGCCCAAGTACGAACAGTGTTGGGACTCACAGAGGGGTTCCCAGTGAGAGTGGATACACAGAACAAACCTAAACAAAGGCAGAAAAGAGGCAAAGAGAACCTATGGAAGAAAACTTCAGTCACTTTAATGACCAAAGGGACTCTAGCTGTCTATGTAAAGGCGTACAAGCCATAACGAACTACAAGCCTGCATCTGCCCAGTGTGACGACAGTGCATAATTCTTAAACAAACTAAGCAGCTTCTTCAGCAGGTTTGATGTGGACAACAAAACTGTGGCAAATAAACTACCTGTCAGTCAGGATGAGGAAGTGTTATGCCTCAGCACAGTTGATGTACTGAAAACTTTGAGATGAGTTAACCCAAGGAAAGCAGCTCGTCTGGATAACATTATAGGCAGGGTTCTCAGGGCCTGTGCTGCACAGCTGGCATAGGTACTCACAGACATTTTCAATACATCACTGTGATTCGCCATCATACCTAGATGCTTTAAGAATGTGACTATCAATCCCTTACCAAATAAACCGCAACCAGGAAGTCGGAATGATTATTATCTAGTTGCTCTAATATCAACAGTAATGAAGTGCTTCAAGTGGCTAATCAGGAACCACATCTCAGCAAGCATACCTGCAACACTAGATACATTGCAGTTTGCCTACAGGTCAAATCACTTACAGCAGATTCCATCTCTTAGCACTTCATGAAACCTTGACTCACTTGGAAAATAAGGACTATTATGTCAGGATGTTATTCATCAACTTCAGTTCCATCTTTAATACTGTCATCCCCAGGACCTAGTGATGAAACTAATCTAACTGGGCATCAACACCCCCTTGTGCAATTGGATACTAGACTTTCTCACAGACAGACCCCAAAAGGTATGTGTGGGAAATAATAGCTCTAAAAGCATAACTCTGAACATGGGTGTACCACAGGGCTGTGTCCCGAGTCCTCTACTATTCACCTTGCTTACACATGACTGTGTAGTCAGATATGAATTATCAAGTTCACAGATGACACCACAGTCATAGGTCTTGTCAGGAAAGGTGTAGAAACAGCATATAAAAGTGAAGTGGAACATCTGCTAGGCTGGTGTGACAGCAATAATCTGGCACTGAACGTCAGCAAAACCAAGGAACTGATTGTGAACTTTAGGAGGTCTCAGGGAGCACATCAACCACTGGAAATAAAGGGATCAATGGAGTAGCAGCAGAAAGAGTCAAGAGCACTAAGTTCCTGGGTATACACATATCAGTGGACCTGTATTGGTCGGTGCACATCAACCACACTGTCAAAAAAATGCAGCAACATTGGCATTTCTATGGAAACTGAGGAAAGCAAATCTGTCACAGTTCATCCTCCAAGCCTTCTATAGGGGACCCATTGAGAGTGTACTGACAAACGACATCTTTGTATGGTACAGAAACTGTAATGCCTCAGATTGCAAAGCTCTCTAGAGAGTATTAACGGCAGTAGAAATAATCATTGGCTCTCCACTGGCATCCTTGGATGACTTACATGAATCTCGATGTATTGAAGGAGCTAGAAAGATAATAATTGACCATACTCACCCTGCTTGTGGTATGTTCTCCCACCCTTCCTCAGGTAGATGTTACTGTAGCATGCACTGTAAGAATTGCAGGCTCAATAGAAGATTTTCCCCCTTATCCACCAGATTGCTGAACTCTAACAACAGGCATGCCAGAAGCCATTCTGGTCTTTCAACCTATTAACTGAATATTCTCTTGACTAATCCAGTATATGTCATACTCTCATGTCCATTTATTCTAAGATCACTACTACTAGTATCATACTTTAGTGCAATATCCAAAGCTTCAACTGTCCTGAAACTTGGATGTGCAATACTCTATGCAATAGTTTTGCTTCACAGGTACCTGCAAAAGAGAAAATTCAAGTTTGTGCAATATCTACTTGTGTAATACCCTAAATGGTACACTTTTATACATGTAATGTCTGTAAGTGTCTGTCTTAGTATTACTACACAATAACTGCATGTATTTTTCTTGCACTGGGAATGAAGCAACTTAATTTTGTTTAGATGCACTATGTGCAGGTATCATCATCATCTTCTTTCGGCTGTTCCCGTTAGGGGTCATCACAGCGGATCATCTGTTTCCATTTCTTCCTGTCCTCTGCATCATGCTCTTTCACACCAACCATCTGCATGTCCCCTCTCACCACATCCATAAACCTTCTCTTAGGCCTTCCTCTTTTCCTCTTACCTGGCAGCTCCATCCATAGCATCCTTTTCCCAATATACCCAGCATCCCTCCTCAGCACATGTCCAAACCAACACAATCTCACCTCTCTTGCTTTGTCTCCAAACTGTCCAACCTGAGCTGACCCTCTAATATACTGATTCCTAATCCTGTCCATCCTAGTCACACCCAGTGCAAATCTTAACATCTTTAACTCTGCCACATCCAGCTCTGACTCCTGCTTTTTTGTCAATGCCACTGTCTCCAACCCATATAACATAGCTGGTCTCACTACCCTCTTGTAGACCTTCCCTTTCACTCTTACTGGTACCCGTCTGTCACAAATCACTGCTGACACTCTTCTCCACCCATTCCACCCTGCCTGTACTCTCTTCTTCACCTCTCTTCCACACTCACCATTACTCTGAACTGTTGATCCCAAGTACTTAAACTCATCCACCTTTACCAACTCTGCTCCCTGCATCCTCAACATTCCTCTACCCTCCCTCTCATTTACACACATATATTCTGTTTTAGCCCTGCTGACCTTCATTCCTCTCCTCTCTAAAGCATATCTCCACCTCTCCAGGGTCTCCTCAACCTGGTCCCTACACTCACTATATATCACAATGTCATCTGCAAACATCATAGTCCACAGGGCCTCCTGTCTGATCTCATCTGTCAACCTATCCATCACCACTGCAAATAAGAAATGGCTCAGAGCTGATCCTTGATGTAATCCTACCTCCACCTTAAACATATCTGTCACTCCCACCGCAGTTCTCACCAATGTCACACTACCCTTGTACATATCCTGTACCACTCTTACATACTTCTCTGCCACTCCCGACTTCCTCATACAATACCACAACTCCTGTCTAGGCAACCTGTCATATGCTTTCTCTAAGTCCACAAAGACACAATGCATCTCCTTCTGACCTTCTCTGTATTTCTCCAACAACAGTCTCAGAGCATACATTGCATCTGTAGTGCTCTTTCCTGGTATGAAACCATACCGCTGATCACTAATCATCACCTCCCTTCTTAACCTAGCTTCCACTACTCTTTCCCATAACTTCAAGCTGTGACTGATCAGTTTTATCCCTCTGTAGTTACTGCAGCTCTGCACATCACCCTTATTCTTAAAGATATGTACCAAAACACTTTTTCTTCACTCCTCAGGCATCCTCTGACTTTCCAAAATTTCATTAAACAATCTGGTTAAAAATTCCACTGCCATTTCTCCTAAGCACCTCCATGCTTTCACTGGTATGTCATCTGGGCCAACAGCCTTTCCATTCTTCATCCTTTCCATAGCTGCCCTTACTTCCTCCTTGCTGATCTGTTTCACTTCCTGATTCACTATCCCCACATCATCCAACCTTCTCTCTCTCTCATTCTCTTCATTCATCAGCCCTTCAAAGTACTCTTTCCATCTACTCAACACACTCTCCTCTCTTGTGAGTACCTTTCCCTCACTATCCTTTATCACCCTTACCTGCTGCACATCTTTCCCAGCTCTGTCCCTCTGTCTAGCCAATTGGTACAGATCCTTTTCTCCCTCTTTAGTGTCCAATCTCTCATACAACTCTCCATATGCCTTATCCTTAGCATTTGCCACCTCTCTCTTTTTTAATCACTATGTGCAGATCTAAATGACAATAAAGTTTACTTTGACTTGACTTTTGACAGCAGGATTCAACTCTGAAACCTCTACTGTTCATACTGGTTGTGGACTACATTAGCAAACAGGTCAGAGGGAACAAATTAAAAAAAAACTGCTATATGCAAATGATATGACATTACAGCCTGTGGATATGAACTTAGTAAATGATAGGGGAATGGATTGCAAAATTGAAAGTACACCGATGAAAGTGAGTACAAATAAGACAGTTGTAATGAAAGTAAACTGGGGGCTCAGAAGAAGATAAAAATTGAGATTGAAGGGAAATAGTGGAACAGGATAACAGCTTTAGGTGTCTGAGAGGGTTAGTTAAGGAGAAGGGATGTTGGAATGAGGAGGTAAAAGCTAGAATCAGAAGAGCTACAGCTCACAGGCCCAAAGTGTCAGGGGTAGTGTGTGACAGAAGAATGCCAAAAGAGCTAAAAAGTAAGGTGTAAAAACTGGTGGTGTAACCAGTACTACTGTATGGTACAGAAACCTGGACAGTGAAGGCAAAGTAGTTGATGAAGCTAGAGGTGATGGAGGTGAAGTGTGTGAGATGGGTGGTAGGATGCACAATGTGGGCCAGATGAAGAAATGATGACATCAAAACAGAAGCATTCATAACTCCAGTTGCAAAGAATTTTATATATAACAGACTGTGATGGTTCAAACACATGTCCAGGAAAGCAAAAGACAATCTGGTGAAAAAGATTTGTGACAGACAGATTGATGGAAAGAGGAACTGAGGGTGTCCAGCAAAGAGATGGATAGATTGCATGAGAGAAGGCCTGTGAAAGTCAGACTTGACTGTTGAAGAAGGTATTAAAGTGGCATTGAATCAAAATAGATGGCCACAGTTGATGTGACACCCTGCCCCCATGTAGCAAATGGGAAAACGGGTTGATGACAATGATGGCTCAAACTGTAGATAAGCTGTCCACATGGTATACCTGAACCTAGCCAAAGCATTTAATCCTGTGTTACATGCAAATACAATAAACAAGTTGAAGGAGCTCCAAACTGACCCATATGTAGTTGGGTGGATATTAAACTGGATTAGAAACATGACCCACACAGTAACAGTAGGAACTGCATCCTCTAAGAGCATGAGGGTGACGAGTGGAATTCTGTAGGGATCTGTGCTGGAATGTCTGTTATTTGGCATCTGTGTCTTAGATCTCCACTTATCAAATGAGGGTCTTTGGTTAACAAAGTTTAGAGCTGACTGTAAGCTGTGAGTCATCCTCAAGTCCCCCCTTTGAATAATGTTATCTCCAGTGCAAATTTAAATGTGTTGATAGCTGATTTAATAAAAATGGTCTTAAGCTTAATACCTAAAGTGTACAGTGTACTTTTTTGTAAGCACCCCCTAACTCCAGCTTATAGCATAGATAACATACTACCAAAATATAAAGCTCATGAGAGACCTGGGCACATGGGTGGACAGTTCTCTGATATTTGACTATCACATTTCAAGGATGGTTATGAAATCCTTTACCTTGCACAGCTCATAGCAAAAAGTATTTCTTCCAGATCGAAAGGTCCTCACCTCCTTGTACTCCACTTTGATTAGACCCATTGAGTACAATGCCCCCTTTGGGATGAACCTTACTGTGCATATTAAGCAATTGGAAAGACCCCCAATGGTTTGTGACTAAAAAGACCAGGTCCCTAAGAGATCTGAGGTACAAAGCCAGAATGGAAGCTTTATTCTTTTACTCAGTTTCTTACAGACTCCTTAGGAGAGACCTGTGTCTTGCTTAGAAGGCTATAAAGGATCCAGCAGTCCAAGAACTGTTATATCTCCAAAAATAAGACAATCCAGCTAACGCCAACACTGGATATCTAAATCTGCTCCTGCTAATAATAAGGCTAAGAGAAGGGATAGATTTGTCACTCAGCATGTATCCACTCTGGAACAAACTCCCTTTCCAAGTTAAGTAGTGTGTGGCATACTGACTGCATTTAAAAAGGGCTGGACAACTGGACATCTGTTTATAAATTTACTCCTGGTTTGATGGGTCTATCCCCCCTTAATATGAGAGCCAAGGCCTAAGGGTGAGTACATATGTTATTCCCCTTGCACTCTTCTAGCTCTTTCTTAATACCTTATACTTTCTATACTCCATTGTGGCTAATCCTATTAACAGGAATTGAGTCAGGTCTAAATTAAGAGGCATATGTCAGCATTGTCGTCCTTCAAACAATAATCCCATACTTCTCCTTTTTCCTGTAGCATCTGAAGTTGTTATGAAGGATCATTAGATCTGCATTTTTATTTCTTTCTTACAAATTTTTTTTCCTGCATGATCCATAAAATAATTTATTGTCCTTTTTTCAGCATTCTTGTATAAAATCCCAGTGCCAGCAAGACATAGGTGTTTACCATCACTCTTGTATAGATGTGTTTTTTTCAAAATTTTTTCCTTATATCACACACACACACACACACACACACATATATATATATATATATATATATATATATATATATATATATATATGGGTACCGTTCAGAACTTCGAAGCTCAAAACCTCAAATTTCATATGATCAAAGATCATATGCTTGAAGTTTCAAAACTTCGAAATCCTGAATGGAGATTAGCATACAGTGTGGATTGGGAGATTTCCCTTGTACTCGCTGTAGTGCAATCTCGGAGTTGGTATATTTAAGTTGCGGGGTGTGTGGGGGGCACAGCCCCCCCACATGAGGGTGCAGGGGGGCTTGCCCCCTGCATACACATGTTTTAGTGTGTTGGGTGGTGTTTTGGGAGGGGGTTCACAATTTCAAGATTCCAAGATCTCAAGATTCTGAACTCAATATTCTGAAACTCGAGATTTTTGGATTTTGAAATTTTGTAGTGAACCCATATATATATATATATATATATATATATATATATATATATATATATATATATCTATATATATATATATATATATATATATATATATTTGAAATTACTGAACATTTGTAGATATCTAGGTCACAAACATTTCTGTATTAGGATGAATGTTTTCAAACACGGGAAGGGAGGATTTTACTAAAGAAAATGTAACCTAATGTTTATATGTAAATACAACCAAGTCTGAGACCAAGGATAGTTAACTAAAGTCTGATAAGCTTAACTCGCTCACACCATGTAGTTGTGGAATGTCACACCTTACTTAGTCTACATACATCATTAGTTTTCTGAGCATTTTTTGAAAATCAAGTTAAAAGCATAAGCCAAACAAATGTGAATATATTTTGAACAGTAATGTACTATTAAAAAAGGTTTCAACAGCAATGCTGTTCAGCCAAGATTCTTCTTTTTAATTATAAGTGCATTCACCATCTTTACATCAGTACTACAATACATTATAATGATTATAATGCAAAACATATTTTCTGTAAACTTTCATGCACAACATTACAAATATTTGAACATATACCATATATTGTGATACCCCAAGATTCAAAGAAATGCTGACTGCTCACACTAGTTGCCTAATGCATGTTGGTGAGTTAGTGTGATGGCAAGAAAATGCTGTCAGACCAGACCATGTTAATGTTCCACCTAGCGGCCCCATGCATCATATTTGCAAAGGCACCCCCAACCACACACACAAACATACATACACACCTTCCCCATACATGCATGCGCGCATATACAAACACACACTCCCAGACACCTCACCCCACATGTACATATCCACTCTACAAAAAGATTGAATTCACAGCTATACATTTGCATATACAGTCAAGCACACACACACACACACACACACACACACACACACACACACACACACACACACACACACACACACACACACACACACACACACACACATCCAGACTATTGATTCCCTATCCAAGATGTGACCACCCAGGAAGAGAAACACTCACAAAAACACATTCATACATCCTCATTTATGCCCCTACAGACACATAAAGCTTATCCACTCACATGCACATACCAACACCCCCTGACCCCATATCTTTTTTGAACTTATCTATAGTGTGAGTACTCTCATAAAGTGAATGCATGGCCAAAGTGTTGTACAGCAGCCCCTTTTCCTTTCTAGATTAAAATGTTACATGGTTGAGTGATTCTTTAAATTGTTTAGCTGAGCAAATTGGGAAACATTGGGAGAGTATTTGGCTAATTACTATTAGCCACTCTTCTGGTCAGCTGCATTAGCATGCAGCTTGGCCTGTAAGACCACTTTATGCACTGACGCCAAATATGGGGTAAACCTCAGTGGTAGTGTGGTCTTTGACTTGGAAAGACATCATCCTAAGCTTTTTTGAATCCTAGGGCTAGTGTTAGCAGTACTTTACTCAACCAGTCTTGAGCTTTCATGTGATGGCAATATGTTCCTTTCTAAGGTCTTGTTTATTGAGTTATCTACAGAATTCTGAAAATTATGGGCACTTACATAATTAACAATCTAAATATCATTCAGTATTTCTCAAGCTGTACATCATTCATAATTGTCTTTGTCATCTCCTAAAGTTAGACCTGTCCGGGGATTCAATAACCTCTGTTTAGGTTCAGCATGAAACCTACACAGAGTTTACATGTTAGTGCGATGAGCAGCAGTACTAACTTCATATGCATGCCACGCATGTCACTTAAACAGATACAAACGAGGTTTCATTGTCAGCAACCTCGTAAAGTAGCACAACATGCAGACAAGTTTACGTAAGAGAAAACTTGTTCTGTAAGATTGTGTGGACAGTCACAATGACTACCAGGGCTAAAACTAATGCAATGAATGCAGTAATAACACATTATAGCAAAGTGTACTCAGTGCAAAGTACAGTACAAACATGTTTTTGGCCATACTGAAATAAAGGTTTGGTGATGATCATCAAGGGAACATAGACTGCATTATAAATACATTAGTCTGGGGAAGTGTTTGCATTGAAAAGGGCCACAGACATGAATGGTATGAATGAAGAAAGGGGAAGAGGACAAGTATAACATGGTAATGTGCACCAGATAAGGGCATGTCAATAATGTACACAACAAAGACAAGACAGTTGTAGCATGAACAGTAATCATATATATATATATATATATATATATATATATATATATATATATATATATGGGTCTACTTCACAAGATCGAAAGACCATTTGATCGACATTCATTTGGTCGGCAACCAGTATTCAAGGCAAACACCAGGGAATTGCCCCCCCTCCCCAATGTTGTGCGACCCTGGAGTTGCTATATATAGTTGGGGGGTGTGGGGGCACCCCCCACATTGAAGGGTGTGGGGGATGAATTCCCCCACCTATTTCCATTTAAAACATGAAAATACAGCAAAAACTACACATTTTAAATGAAAATAGGTGGTGGGCTGTGCCCCCACATCCCCAATTATATATATCAACTCCAGGGTCGCACAACATTGGGGAGGGGGGCAAATCCCTGTTAAGTGCCTTGAATACTGGTTGTCAACCAAATGAGCTGTCGATGAAATGAATGTCGATGAAATGGTCTGCGATCTTATGAAGTAGACCCATATATATATATATATATATATATATATATATATATATATATATATATATATATATATATATATATATATATATATATATATATATATATATATGCAGAATACAGTACGTACTGCTGATTACACCTCCTGTGTGGGTATAGTAATATCATCAAACAGTTACTGTATATTATGTGGCTATCACACAAGGTCATATCAATTGAAATGGTTGGTTCTGATATAAGCAACACGACGTGATCACTGGAGAGGACATTTATCAAGGACAATGTATACAATAGGGTTTATGTGCATATTGTGATGATGTGCAAAATGAGTTGCTTGAATATGAATGTAACGCCAGCAGAGGTCTCAACTAATTAGGGCACATAGCAACAGGCTCATGGACAACAACAGACAGAAGCATGCTTAGTCATGAACAATGTCAGAATAATAGACATAAGCATGCTCAGTCATGAACAATGTCAGAACAATACCAATATTAATTTGTGTCATTGACATTATATATGTGATTGTGAGTTATTATACATGTTTTACATGAGCACGCTTGTAACATTGTAATGATTTGTCAGTAATCTAGAAGGGGAATCAAGCACCCCTTCCTCAAAAATTACCACATTTGGAGGTATTGAGAGGGGCACTTTTATATCTGTAGTTTAAATTATTAGCAATCCTGGCTAGTTGAGAGTTTTGCATGACACATACATGCCACAATCCACACTTGCAAGAATGTAACCCATGCCATCAATGTTGACAATGAGCTGTGTATTTACTGGGCAGGGCACATTACAGGAAGATGTATCACACATGCATCTTGTAGAACACCTTATAGGGAAGTCTGTAATGTCAACTTCTAATGGTTATGCATCACAAAGAATACTTATGTATGAACAAAAAGATGTGTGAAACCTCACTGTGGCAAAATTGATACACATGAGTAAATCATCCTTGGAAGATGTGTGTTGAAATACATACAAAAGTCTGCATTGTACTCAATTGTTGGTATGGCAAGAGCTGAGAACAATGGAACTATAATGTCCTCTGATGTGGATGGCCTGCCCATACTCAGGGATTTTGCTACATGCAAGGGATTTGTCACTACTGGGTTCACATGCTAGTGGAAGTTCTGATTACTATCTATCTAAGTACCCAGGTCACGTACCACTTTGTCTGCTCATAGGGGTGTGCTGTCTGTACTGTAATTATCTTGTGCATTTGCTTTCAAAAAGGAACTAATCATGCTCTTTCTTTTTCTAGTGTGTCTTCAAGGCTGTGGAAACAGTGATTTGTGTCTGTTAATACTTTATGAAGTATATCAGTAGCGTTCTTGGATTCAATGATTGTATAGAATTTGCAGTCACTGAAATAGCTGGTTAAGCAGAGTATGTATAAGTTTGTCTTGATCTATGAAACTTAAATACTGAATGGGAAAGGGCCTAGTACAGAAATTTGTGGTACAGGCCTGGTCACTGGACTCTAGCTATAAGTGACTTCATATACTTCAACATTGTGTCCTATCTGTGACCCATTTGTCTACCCACTTGGTGACATAGGTGCTTATGTCCACTTGAGACAGTTTTTCTGTAATACCCGAGTGTAGATTGTGTCAAATGTATTGGTCAGATCAAGCTGAGAAAGAAGACAGTCTTTTCCTCAAGCACACCCTTGGTGACCTTCTTGAAGACGTCAACCAGATTTACAGACATGATGTAGACTTAATGAATTAATTAATAAAAAATGGGTTGGGTATATAGTCAGGAGTTTACCAGTGCCCCTTTTAATGAGGTCTATGATGAGTCTTTGGTCTGCCTGACAGATGAGGAGAGTCAGTATTATGGGTCTGTAATTCCCTGCATCAAGTGATGGTCCCCCTTGTTCAGATGGATGACTGTTGCTGTACTTGTACACCCTTCTGCCAGAACATAGGCTGTCTGGAACCTGTGTTTAAGTAGTGATCAAACTGCACCTCATAAGTCATGTTTTAAGTCATGGTATAGCAACCTAGGATGTTGTCAGGGTGCATTGTTTCCGTGTTTTTAGCCTTAGAGAGCACACAGATGAGTTGCTCTCCTGAGAAAATTAACTGAGTAATGTATGCATGTATACTTTGGCTGATAGCCAGTAGGGACATGAGGGTGAAGTGTGATACAAACTGTCAGCTAGCAGATTGTCTGTTATCTCCAGTTGAGTATGGCTGGTGGCATCCACAATTAGCTCTGTGTTTGGTTGTGTATTTCCCTTAACATCTCATGCTTATCTAAATAAATGATTTGTGACAGCACCTCCAAATACACCCTTGATTATTAATAATTTGCCACACAGTGGTACGATACCATATATGGACACATTACAAATGAGTTGGTTGTGGTTCATGCAAAAGAGTTACTAACACAAAGGCTGATAGTCACACAATGGTGCTGGTGGCCACCTCAATAATCCTTTAGAGTAGCAACACAACTGTGCATACAGTGAATTCCACAAGGTCTCAACTGGATCAAAATGTGATATTTTTGTGTATATCACAGCATTACAACACATGGATGAAACAAGACTTATGTGCCCATGTAATCAGTATGACTTTATATTGATGCAATGTCACAGAGCATTTAATAATGGTAGGTATACACATGTACACATGTGCCATACTGAAAGTATCACTGTGATGGTTGAATGAGACCTCTGTAGAATTCGATCTGCTCCATTACAAAACACATGCCTTACTAAGCCAACAGTATACATAGCATAATCCCATGTTAACACTTCTCAAGAGGCATATTACTACAGCTGTTAAGGAAAGATCATTTAATCAAATGGCAGTAGTGGCCATTAATACATTCCCCTCACATCACAGATAATAATACCCTCTTGTAGGCCTACCATATATCCACACCTCAACACAGCACATGTTGATGACATTGACATGTAAAGTTCACAGCACCATAGGCCATTACTTAGCTAATGGCCAACATCACATAAAATCCTATCCATTATCAGACCATTTACACCAACTCCCTATATCTATATGATGTAATATAGTAAGGCTATGTGTATATATGTGTATTTGTCTGAGTGCACTGCATACTGCTTCTGTCCATATTTGACATATACACCTCCCAATGACAGAATTAGCAATTACACATCCAGTGGTCTGGAGATGGCTTGCAGAGACTCATGAAAGTACTCTGCTTCATGATGTGTGTATGCACCTTTGAAATGAGGACATCCTTTACTCCTCTGCAGGAAGGATATCATATGGCCAGATGGAAAAAGGGCATGTTGGATGCATGAATTTATGTTAAATGTTCTCCTAAGTAGTAGTGAAATGAAAAGTGATTCCAGAGATCATACAATGACCATAATGTACCACCAACCACACACACAGCAATAGACTGGGTCTGATTTGACCATTACACCTGTGTAGGTGTAGAAGCTGAACTACATATAATGTAACACTAGCAACACCCCACATGTCTGACTTACACTGTCATGTTGTGTTTTATAGAGTATAATAACATCATTGTATGCTGAGAAGAACATATTTGGAGCAATGTTTGACAGTTTGGAGTCATATCTTGGTGTAAAATTGTCTCTAGAATATTATTTGAATGTATATACATTGAATATTATTTGAATGTATTCACACACTCAAGTGGCCTGCTGTCAGATTAGAACCCCCTAAATATGTATTTACAGAAGCTGTAGAACACAGTACTTAACATTAATGCCACAGCACAAGTTTGACTTGAATACTGTCGGAGTGTATTTTATACAGGATGACATTATCAGTATATGCTACAAGAAGTTGTTCTGAGGAGTGTCTGACATAGCTGTGGACTCACATGTCATTCTAAAATTGTCAAAATACTGATTGCTGAATGAACACACACACCAGCTGACCACAGTGATACTAGAACTCCTCCATAGTTATCTACAGAACACAGTACTTAATGCAAGTGCTATAGTACAAGTCTGACATAGTGTCAGACAACACTTTATAGCTGATGACATCAGCAGGGTCTGGTGAGAAGAAGATGATAGCAGGAGTGTGGTACATGCTGTTCTAAAATAGTCTCTAGAATGTGAACTAACATAACACAAACATACCCACACCAGTTGACCAAAGTGAGACTAGAACCCCTACCTAACATCTACAGAACACAGTACTTAATGCAAGTGCCACAGCACAAGTCTGGCTTTTATAGTGTCAGACAGCACTTGTAGCTGATGACATCAACAGTGTCTGGTGAGAAGAGGATGGTAGTAGGAGTGTGTCACATGCTGTTCTAAAATTGTCTATAGAATGTGAACTTACTGAGCACAAACACACACACACCAGTTGACTGCAGTGAGACTAGATCTCCTACCAATCTATTTAAAGAACATGGTAATTAATGCAAGCATCACAGCACAAGTCTGGCTATTATAGTGTCAAAAAACACGTTATAGCTAATAACATCAACCATGTATATTTGTGAGACGATGTTGGGTGGCTTGTATGAAATGGCTGTGTAAGCATGTATGACTGTCAAAACATTTGTTCTGGGTGGGACTGGATTGCTGACAGTAGACTACAGACTCATGCTCTTCTGACTTCACATACACACACACACACACACACACACACACACACACACACACACACACACACACACACACACACACACACACACACACACACACACACACACACACACACACACCAGTTGACTGCAGTGAGATTAGAACCCCTACCTAACTAGTTACACAAGGTAGAGAACACAGCACTTAATGTAAGCACTATGGCACAAGTCTGACTTTTAAACTGCTGCTGCTGGTCAATTTATATCAAACATCAGCATTGTTTGTTTGAGAGAAGATGTTTGGATGCTTGTATGAAATGGCTATGTAGGTGTGTATGACTGTCAAAATATTTTTTCTGCATGGGACTGGATTCATGACAGCAGGATACAGACTCATGATCTTGTGACTATGAACACAAACACACACACACACACCAGTCCAATGCAGTGAGATTGGGACACCTGCCTCACTATTTACGCAAGCTAGAGAACTCAGGACGTAATATAGGCACCACAACACAAGTCTGACTTTTACACTGCTGCTGGGCAATTTATAGTGGACAACATTATCACTGTATGTCTGGGAGAAGATGATGTGAAACCTGTATGAAATGGCTGTGTAGGCAGGTACAACAGTCCAAACATTTGTTCTGCATGGGACTATATTGCTGATAATAGAATACAGGCTCATTCTCTTCTGACCACACACACACACACACACACACACACACACACACACACACACACACACACACACACACACACACACACCAGCTGAATGTGGTCAGATTAGAACCCTTCCTAACAAGTTACACAAGTTAGAAAACTCAATTCTTAATGCGAGCACCATGGCACACATCTGTCTTTTTCACTGCTGTTGGACAATTTTATAGTGGATGGCATCATCATTGTATGCTTGGGAGAAGATTTTGTGAGGCTTCTATGAAATGGGTGTGCAGGCAGGCATAACAATCAAAATATTTGCTCTGGATGGGACTGAATTGATGACATTATGCTAGAGAATAATTCCTTTCTGAATACTCACACACACAAGTTGACCACAGTGAGATTATAACCCCTACCTAACTACTTACAGAAGCTAGAAAACTCAGCACTTAATGCAAGCGTCACAACACAAGTCTGCATTTTACACTGCTGCTGGACAATTTTATAGTAGATGACTTCACTGGATGTTTGGGAGAAGATGCTGGGAGGCATGTATAAAATGGCTGCATAGGCGAATATGACTGCCGGATTATTTGTTCTACATGGGACTTGACTGATGACAGTAGGAAACAGACTCATGTCCTTCTGACTATGCATACACACTACACATATATACAGACACATACATAATGTGGCTGCTGTGGTTAGTTAACCCACATGTAAGTATTTTGCTCCCATCTGCAGAACACAGTAGTTAATAACTGAGACATCCCTGAAGTATGCTTTTGCCTTGTCATAGGATCATATGATCATAGGAAGTTACTAGGCTATTGCCCTGAGGTCCTTACATGCCTAGTAAAGAATTTAGCCCATATTCCAACAAGTCACCACCCGTCCTACTGTACCATACCCTGTTACGAGAGTGGTGTGCAAAATGTGGATTTTGTATTTTCTGTTTTTCCAATGTGCAAGTATACTTTAAAAAACAGCTCTTCATACTAGATGCAAAAAGCTATCAGGAATGCATGTTGCATAACTGTGACATATGCACCTGTTTCTCAATATGTTGTGTACATTACACACTTACAGTATCACACACACAAACATTGTTTTGTTAGCAGCATGGATGCAACTGTGTATGTACGTGTGTTCATATTTGTGAAGAATTGATATCCAAATTAATAAATGTAGAAGACAATTTGAATGTCTCTTGTCAGTATAAAGCTTTAGATGATGTAACAATCCAGGTGTGCTATGTATTTCTGTTGTATAGCTTACATTTTGGAACTACTACTAACATATCCATTTTCAAGTGCATGTACAGGGCACACATGAGTCTGAGTAAATATGTGTCAGTCAGTAACAAGTGCCTTCCTTTTGGTTGTGATTTTAAATATATAATGGGATGAAGACTAACTGGGCAGTAAACATAGTAATTCATGCCAATCAGCTCTTTCCATAGTGCACCACTGAGCAACTGGTTTGTGCGATTGATGGCAAAGTGTTTGCACATGTGAGATTCACATTTAATGACTATGACTTGAACTTGAAAAGTAGTTATGCATATAGGCTATGATAGAAATAGCTGACATATACAATGCTGCTCATAATGTAGTATATATTGCAAATTTTGTGCTATAAATTTTATGTCATTAAGGACTATTACTATTGCCTTCTCCATTTCCACTAAGTTAAATGATGAGCAAGCACAGGTATTTATCTAACTGGGAAAACAATAATAATTTACTGGTTTTCCTTTCTCAGTGCAAAAATGCTTAGTGGTGAGGTGCAGCAGTCAGCACCTTTGACAGTAATGAGTGCTAGAAAAACACTTGCAGAGTACTGTCTTTGTGGGAGCAGGTGTAACAGCAGCAAGTTCTTATTTTGAGCACAAATGATACAGGGCTTAAAGCCTGCTCAGCCTAATTTTTTGCGTATGTTTTCAGGATGGAATTAAATAATTAAATGTGATCATTTTTGCAAATGTGAGAAGGAATGACTACAGTGAAGAAATGGATAAAAATGAACATCAGTCAATTGATTTATGTCAACAGTACACATATGGATTGACATTTTATACAGTCATCAGTCTAAATAAATATTATAGTAAATATTTAATATTAGTGCCTTTACTCCATTTTAACTGTGTGTTTCTTTAATGCAGCAAGTTTAAGCAGCAATACGTGGAGGTAACCACACTGTGCCATAAGACATGAAGAGCCATTCACTGTCGCTTGGCATTGGAGCGCGATGTGAAACTCTGCACACAGAGGACAAAAAGTGAAGGGCTTTATTAGGGGGCATTTCTGCCATGTGTGTGTGGTGTGTGATTCTACGTTTTGACCAGGTTAAAGGTGTGAAAATGGGATAGATAGGAAAGTGATAAAATGTGAGGCAAGCAGGGAGATGGTCAAAGGGAAAGCAATATAAGAATCTGCAGGAGGGAATTAGGAAAGAGCCATAGCTATCCAGTTCTTCAACAGTGTAATATGATGATGTATATAAAAGTAGATGAATTTGGACTGTCACCACAACAAAGATGGGTGACAACAATGCAATCACATTGTAAAGCCAATTGGACAGAATCAAGTATGTCAAGAAGACATGTGCAAAATGGAGAGCTAAGTATGGGATGAATTGTTTTGTGGGACAGGTGCTCATTTTTTATTTTATTTCAGTAAGAGAGGAATGTTGGATAAGGGATGTAGGTATGTCAGGATAAGTAGGGTAGGTTAGGAAGTGGATGCAGACAAACAGGACAAACAAGACAGAGACAGGGATGGTGAGAGTCACAAAAGATTGGGGGACACCATGAGTGTGAATAGGGAGGAGACATCAGAGGGCCATACCCATCAAGTGTGGGGACAGTGACAATCTAGTCCTTGCCCTCTGAACTGTCATCAACATCCCCTTCCTCAGCTTGCTGTTGGAGTGCTTGATATTTTTGTTTTTGCAGCATCTGAGTATCTTCACCATAGCTCTGAGGTATGCAACAGTGGTATCTTCTGCAACCTCACACACCATGCCTGGCAGCTCCTGCTGGGTGACAAAAATCACCACCCCCATCAAATAATCCCTGACGGTACCACTGTACCAGCTGCTGGGGTAAGACTACTTGATGTTGAGGGCCCATGTAGTGCAGGAGCTGCAGAGGCAGTACCCAAGTTGCATCCCGGGTGTGCTGGGAGTCGGGCTGAGACACACTGGTAGGCCTACCTCCCTGTGATGGAAATCATTTTGTCAGTTATCAGAAATTCATGCCATCAGAACACTGTGACCACACATATAAAAATAAAAATGAGAGATAAGGAATGGGGTAAGAGGCAAAAAAAGATAATAAGAACCATAATATGTCACATACAATAAATTACTACAATAGAAATGTAATTTTACTTTTAAATTAATTATTCTTTTTAAAAACTACAAACTAGGAATTAATTTTTCCAAGTCATCCTTGCAATATGCATATATTGCACATATGCTTTTTCAAATAATACAGATTAAGTTAACAACATTACATCTATACCAGTTTTGTTGAAATTAATATTTAATAATGTTTAATTATTTTAGAATGTATTTGAACACACATCTGAATACACTATTACAATTGACTCCTACAATTACCTTGAGCTACAGAATGAAGCATGTATGCTTCATCTTACAGTTATGGTATGTATGCTTAATTTGCTACTAATGTATAGAACAGCAATACTTTTACTACAGTAATAATTATTTTGTGCTCCATATATACCCCTTGCTTCTCTTAGTCTTTGTTAATGTTCAGCATGGGCTTCCCAGTTCACTGCAATCTCTTGGACAGATGTAAAATGAAGATGAGAGAAAAAGAGAAGAGCATTATGTATACCAGTCTTACCTATCTCCAGCTTTGATTATAATTTAAATTAGCTTTATCTGTATACTTACACAACTGTGGAATGTCAGCAGTCCTGAACTCATTCTGCCACCGACTGAGTTGTTCCTTCTGATGCCTTTTCAGGTCATTGTAGTGGTACCGGCATTTCTCTCCAGTGAGTGGAATGCCAGTTGCACTGGAGAGAGCCTTGGCAAGACCATTTCAAGCCTCTGATTTATACTGAGACCCAGTATAGTCTCCCTGCTATAGCCTATGGCTGTGGTGCTTTACAAGGAGTCCAGTGAATATTCTGGACTCCTCTAAACCCCATCCTTGAGTCCAAAATTGGGCACCTTTTTTCTAGCTCCTGCCCTGTCTGCACAGGTCAAACAGCAACAGTTAAAGTGTTTCTCCCAATTTGTGATATCCTGTTTTATGGCTAGTGTGCAAAACTGAGCAATGATGCCACCTGTGTTTGTGTGATGTTGAGTGGAGAGTAACAATGCCAAGCAGAGAGGAAGGCAGTGTATGAAATAGGAAGGGTAATATGACAGTTGGTATTAGTTTATGGGTTTGATGCTGCTATACTTTTTAGATGACTTAACTTCCAGACATGTATTTGTGTGTGTAAATTTTATAACCTGACACATATTGTTGTGTGACTTTACACACTGAATAACGTCATGTGTACACTGCGGGGTTCATGCTTATGTAAAATAGATGATACATAATCTTCCACATAGATGTTTTGACCTCCTTATCAGAGAGAAAGTGTTTGCCAGACATGCTCATTAATTATATAAACACATTAAAGAGTGTATGTGTTTGACCTGATAATTATACATTAATGTGTACATGTCTGTTATTGAAGTATGACGTCCATCCCAGGGCAGAAAAGAGACTTTTAAGTACAGAAACATAATTGTCAGTATACAGTCAGTCACACATATGATTCATTTGATATCTACTTCTATACATACTTATTGTTATTTATAATTATCACACCTGTATTGTGACCACAAACTTATATCCATTGCCACAGGGAAGGTTGCGCAACAGTTATATTTTTTACAGCCGTTATTGTCCAGTGTGATCATTGCAACTGAGGACTTGTTTGTCAGACATGCTCAGTAGTTGTATATACACATTAAAGTATGTGTGTGACATGAAAGTTTAGAAAATAAATGCGCAATTAAAGAACCATAATTGTACTAATACCCACAGTTAGACATATAATATGTATGATATCATGTGTATGCTCAATGCACCTGCTATACAAAGTTATTTTATGTATTATTTTTATATTGTGAATTTTTATATAAACCATAGTTGAACAGCATTAATAAAACTTTGAATTTGCTGGATTAGAATCCTGGCCCCCTGTTTTGTGGCCCTTAACTTACACCTATTGCCTGAGGGAGAGCTAGACACAAGCATATTTTTTACAGTTATTACTGTGTATATGTGTTTACTGTCATGCAACGTGGCTTAGCTGGATTGCACAATGGAAAATCACACATGTTACAATGTATCTTTTTAAAAATTGACAAGTCTGCAAGTGTTATGGAAGCATGGTGACTGCCACACGATGCTGCTTCTTATGTTTGCTCAGTGGAAAGCAAAAGACATAATAATGCATTTTTTGAAGTTGACAATGTCTGCCTATTGTCTGCAGGTGTTGTGTAACTGCAGGTGCTGGGGAAGTGTGCTGACCACAGTGCAATGCCAGTTAGTGTGTTTGAACAATGGAAAACAAAAGATGTGACAATGTATATTTACTGAAAATGACAATGCCTGCTTATTGTATGCAGCATTATACCATGTTTGAGCAGAGGTGAGCAACACATAAATGAGACAGGCAAAGCTCAATATGTATTATTCTTGTAAATATTGTTTATTAGGATTAGGATTAGGTTTCATCACTTAAAAATAAATCTGGGACTAGAACCATGATCTACATATACTATGTACTGTTAGTTCCATTGTGTTTACCAGGTGCACTACACACACACTTGACTCACAGCTGTAATTTATGGCTGTCTTTATCATAGAAGCAGCTTCCATTTATTAATTTATTTATCCATTTCACAGTATTTGTGTTAAGCTTAACTGGAGAAAACAAACAATATTTCAAAATAAATTTTAACACACTTCACAGATTTTACACAACTCTGGATTTGAGCTATCATACTAATGAACCTACAAAACACAGTAGGGGTGTTTTTTCATTCTCTTTGCCATAGAAACAATTTTGCAGCAGGAATGTAATTGATTGTGCTTGCAAGCAAGTCCCATTTCCTCCACAGTATTAAGACATATACACTTGTACACTCTCAGTAGTTTGTACATGTTGCTTACATGTTTAGTGCAATGAGTGATCACACAACCACTTATGAGTATTGTTTGCACTAGTGCAGCTCTTTCTTCTCTTGATACTGTGTTCATTCTTCTCTTATCTGTGTTATACTTTCAGACGTGCAGTTTTTAGGGTATTTTGTATCATTGTCTTTTAAATGTATTATACAATTACATGACAGTAAAATTACAGTTTTCAGCAAAGGCAGGAGAGGTTGGCTATTAGTGAACAAAACTCAGAAATGTGTGCTGTTCACTTCCATTTAAAAGCTTGCTACAGTTATTTTGATAGTTTAAGTGTTCATAGGTTCATAGGTGTGTACTAGACTAATGGCCATGCAAATGAATAAATAACTCCCAAATGCTAAAGGTGGTCTGTCACAAAAACAGTCAATATTAGCAGAAAAAAGACAGAAAATCCACCCAAGGATGGCCAATCAATGAAATCCACAAATGTTCCAATTAAAATGTAGTCCTTTAATACGAATAAAACTTCGACTTGAAAATAAAATGAAGAATAAAAAGCTCAAAAGTGTCCCTTGAAGATATCCGACAAGCGCTTTCGACTGTTGTCTTCCTCAGATCGTATAAGACACTAGGGACTTCCATTTCCTTTTATATATGAAATTCTATACTGTTTGACCAATCACCATTGATGAATACTTGGCAACATTCAATCCTATCTAGTTATCTCAAGATTAATTTGCATGTAATCAACTCTATGCTTCTGTTTCCCGCCTTTATTGAGTATGTAAATTAGATGTTGTAGTCTTTCATTTTGATTGGATGTATATTGTGTTATTAATGATAATGTGAGCAAAGTGAGTATTACTCTTCCATTTTCCTTTAATTCTCAAGACCAATAACAGGTGGTGCTGTTCTAAATGATGTAGTATCCATAAGTAAATAGAAACATTCATGAACACTCCAAATATTAAATCTTTGAAGGAATCTGTGGATATAATTTTCTATTCATTACAATGCTATGCAGGTATGATGGATCTTTACCTGCATAATCAAAATAATGCCACTTAAAATTATAGAATTACAATAAGTATCCTTCAACTAAATTGTGTCACATTTTGAAGAATACAACCAATGCCTGCTTCAGATGTTATCTCTAAAATACCAAAGTCTTGCCAAAAACAGGAAAGCGTGTGGATAGAACAGCAACGCTAACTGTTCACTTTCCAATCTCTTTCAAACAAATGAGGGAAATTACTTCCCTTTGTTCAGTTCTTTCAACTAACAGCAAAGACTTTGATTTTGTCACTAAAAGTGACTTCAACATGTATTAAACCATTGGTAGCATGATCTTATTTTTCATTTAATCATTAGTGTAAGAGTTCATTCCTTTTTCCAATAAAAAATATATAAAATATGAGGAAAATGATATTGTTCGATAAGCAAGCAGTTAAATATCTTTTAACAATGGCCAGAATAAATTTGGCCTTAATCAGGTAAAATTCACTTGTTTTTACTATCATCAGACAAAATTCAAGTTACAGGTTTGTCATATAGATGGCGCTATAGTTTTGTTGTTATATACTTCTTCTGTTCTTAAATATAAAAGTAACTTTCATCATTATATTCTCTTCATTCCTTAATATGAGGATGTATTCCTTTTATTGATAAAGATATGGCCAATAAGCGGGCAATGAAATGTCCTTTGACAAAAGCTGAAAAATGACTTTGGTCTCAGTCAGATAATGCTCACATAGTATTGTCTTTGTCTGTTGACTTTAAAGTTGTAAATTTATAGATGGCACAGTGGATTATCTACACTTTACATCTTCTATTCTTTAAAACAGGTTTAAGGGGGACTATGCTATTTAAACCAGGGGGTTGATCTGCCCTCAGGTTAATAATCCATTTTGTTTCTTTCAGCTCTGTCAAAGTCTCAATGTCCGTGGACCAGAGAAAGCTCTATCAATGACTTTAAATAGAAACTTGTGATTTTTATTAATAACAACATGTTGTACCAACGCATTATGTATTTCCTTGTTCTTAATATCCAGTTGATGTCTCTGTACCCTTCTTTTGAAGCATTGGTTAGTTTTTCCTATATAGAATAATGTACAATCCTCACAGGTAGCTAAATATACAACATCCGAGGTTTTACATGTTGCTTTGATGTTGAAAATATAGTCTTTCCCTGTAACCGGATGTGTAAAGTGGTTGCTGTCATCTATCACACAACAGATATTACAATTCCCATATTTTATTGTTCCTTTCCGTCCTATTATTGTATTTGGTGTATGGATGTTAGTACATAATAATCTTTTCATATTTTTCTTGTTTTTGAAACAGAATCTAGGTCTCTCTCCAACTATAGCTTTTAGATGTGGATCTTGTGTAAGCACTGGCCAAAATTGATTAATTATCTTAGTAATCTGAGTATTATCTGAACTATATGTTCGAGATAGTCTCGCAAAGGTATCATTTGATTCAACATAATTTTGTCTTATGTTTCCATTGGATTGTAGGTCTTTCTCCTTATAGCCACAGGCCTTCAAGTTGTTACGCAAGAGGTTTATTTCTTTAATTCTATTTTCTTCTCGATTGCAACGTTTGTGAATCCTATTTGTTTCATTCTTCATGATGTTCTTAGTTACATGTCTCGGATGCATGCTGCTTCTATGTAAGTAATGATTTCTCCAAGTATTCTTTCTATATAAATCAAAATTCAGGAAACCTTGATCACTCAAACTGATACTGACATCTAGAAAATTGATGTTAGATCTAGAATATTCAGAAGTGAATGTAAGATACGAAGTAGTTTGATCCAAGTATGTATGAAATCTCGTAAATTGTTCTCCATCTGCTTTCCATAGGATAAACAAATCGTCTACAAATCGACCATAGAATAAGATGTGTTTTTTCCACGGATTATTCCTACTAAGGACAAAGTGTTGTTCCCAACCTACTAGAACTAAATTGGAATAACTATTTGCACAGGGGTGCCCATTGCAATCCCCCATTTTTGTAAATAACAGCTATTGCCATAAGTAAAGTAGTTGTTCTCCAATATTAGTTCCAGCGTATCACAAATAGTTCTGGTTTCACTGGTTGAGATCTTACTGATAAGTACTTGTCTCACTGTCTCAATACCAATGTCATTTGGAATACTAGTAAAAAGACTGTTTATATCTAGAGTTGTGAGTAATAAATCTTCTTTATCAACTACATCATTCATAGCACCATTCAATTTTTCCAGAAAATCATCAGTATCCCTTAGCACAGAAGTGAAGGAGCTTAAGATCTGTTTCAATTCCTTCTCTACATATAGGGATACGTTTTCAGTAGCCCATCCCCATCCTGAGATAATTGGACGTAGGGGAGGGTCTGTTAAATTCTTATGTATTTTTGGCAGACCATTGATGATTGGAATAGTTGGTTTAGGAATAACTAAGAACTCATATAAGTCCATTTCTATTTGTCTATGTAATACCATATCTTGTAAATATGAATTGATCCTATTGATTGCTTTAGTTATTTAAAAATGAGAAATTTCAGTATAAGTTTTGGAATCCTGTAACATCGTCAGCATTTTGTTCACATACCATGACATGTCCAGCATCACTATTGCACCTCCTTTATCAGCTGGTCTAAGTGAGATCAAATGGTTATGTTGTAAATTTGAGATAGCTGTTTTTTCCTCAGAAGTGACATTACAATAATGTCTAGTATCTGGATCTGATCTCAATTTCTCAACTTCATTAGTGCAAAGTCTTACAAATAAATCTACTGCTGGATGTCCAACTGGAACAAAAGTGCTCGGTTTCCTCAGTATAGTCCTATCTGTTGTTTGATTTCCAAAAATGTGCTTTAGGGTGACATTTTGTCCGAAATATTTCATATCCAGGACAAGTTCATCTAAAGATGATCTAAATGAAGGAATGAATGTTAAACCTTTTTGTAAGACTGAGAGTTCCGATGGTGTAATATCAAGTTTGGAAAGGTTAACTACCAATGATTCCTCTCCGTGAATGGTTTCTTCCTTTTTTGGTCTTGACTTGGTAGTCATTGTCCTCTGAACTGATGTTGTTTCAAAAAAATTGGTAAGGTGGTAGGTATTAGGTGGTAGATGTGAACCATTTCTCTTAGGTATGGTTCCTGTAGCTGATACTCTTGAAATATCACTATTATTATCATTATTTATTACAGATTCTTGATTATCCTGTGGTAATAATGTGTTTCGTTGTTCTTCATCTGGCATGGAGTTAAAGCTAGAACTACTATCCATAGGCAAATTTTTTCTCTTGTTGGATATCAACTGTGGTCTCTGTTCATTCGATGTACCTTATTTGGGCCATTCAAAGATTCTTCCTTGCTTAAAATCATTAACATCTCTGTTTAGTTTTTTTATTTTCTGTTCTTTAATCTTAGATTCATATATATTAAGATTAAATTCTAATGTCTCTAACTTCTTAATTTGTTGATTGGATAATGTCATTAACTCTAATTCACTTTGTTTATCCTTTATTATCTGAGCAATCCTAGCCCATAGAAGTGCCCTGGCATTGTGCTGCCCATCATTAGTTCCCAGTGCATCTATCAAGTAGAGCCACTGGAGTGATCCCTGGGGTGAACTTTCTATTAACCATCCACTCATCAAGATTTCTCTTGATGAGGGCTAGTGAGGTGCTGTGCTTGACATGTAAGGGAAGTCTATTCCAGATCATCAGCAGTCACTGGGTTATGAACCTGTTCCTCCAGCATGTTCTGTTGATTATGGTAATGAGGTTGAGGTCTGTGGAGCATGTGGTGCGGAGGGATTGGGATTTCTTTAGATGTAGCATTTCTAACAGAGCTGGGTCAGACATGGCTTTGTAAGTCAAGCAGAGATCGCCTCTTAGTAAACGATATGAGACATAGAATATCTGGAGTTTTTTGAGTCTGTCCATGTATGACATGTGTTTAAGGCATAGGATCCTTTCCATGAGGTACTTTTGTGGCCTCTCTAGCTGTTGCAGGTGTCTAGTGAGGTATATGCCAAATGGCAATGCAGGTGAGGTTGTCTGAATTGCTGTTGTCTTCCTTCTTCCTGCCACTAAGCATTCACAGTTGTGACCTATTATCAACAAACACTGAGGTAGTGCCTACACTATACTTACACCTGATATACACAGTCAAAAGTTTGGGATTCAGCAATTCGAATGAGTTCTCACCTCATTTGCATATTCACTGTGCTCAGAGGCATGAATCTACTCTATGAAAAGGTAACCGTGAAGCAAGGGAACTTGAAGGTGAAGAGACTTGTGTAATTGGAAAACACAGAAGATTGCTATTCCTTTTGCTATAACTGCAGAGAAGGCTTCTGATCTTGTTAAGATATGATTGTATTTTTCAAATACATTCTAGATTTGTTAACATGTTACAAAGAAAAATTTTATATGATTTAGACAATGGAACTTTTATCTGTATGCACTTCTTAAAGTTCACTATTGGCATGTGCATTTTTTGCAGGCATTTGCTTTCTCAGATAGACAGCACTTATTAACTTTCACCACACATGTTATTATTAAAACTGGTTATATTGCAATCTTCTATGTTATTTCAGGGAAATGTAATTTACACTATTGCCAATGACACAGAGGTGATATGCTTCTAAGATGGCCTGTAGACACCTTCAGGGGAGTGCTGGGCACAGGTAGAGATGACTGTCAATCGTATAAAATTGACTTTTCTGTTGTAAATGTGTACACATTTTGTGAGACTTGTCTTGAAAGCATTTATAACAAATGAATTATGTGGTATTCCTTAGTTTGTAGAAATGTCATTGTTTTGGGGGTGGGGGGAGCCAAGTACCATTTGTGTGTTACCACAACAAAAGTGTTTGAAGAGCTTTGCTCTTGAAATTGTGTAGTGATCCTATTATTTCCATGGTAAACAATATGGCACTCAAGTGGTATTCCTTGTTTTAGAACAAACATCTGTTTGTGTATGAGTGTGATATGGTATATGGTACAACCACATAACCTTCAATTTTACTAACTGAAATGTGTGTCTCCAGTGCTTAATGCTGAAAATATATATATGTATATAAGCAGGAATTTAATTATGTGATATTTATGTGTTGTATCTGTCTCTGTTTTACATCACATAGGATTATGGCACCCAAACATACAATTCCAAGTAAGCCCCCTTTCAGTGACTCTGAAAAATGACATCATAGTGCAGGCGTTCAGGTGCCACTGTGCCTTACTGCTTGAGAGTGGACATGGGGATATGACAGAATGCAGATTTGGAACCAGATAGTTAATGTTGTCAATGCCATAGGGGTTGCACCAGGACTTATGATCAGGTGCATCATATGGCCACTGATATGATTTCATCAACCTGGAGGAGAGCAGCTGCAGTTGGTCGTGAACAGCTGTCTAAGGGAGGGGGCTGCTACAGATCCACAAGTGACACAAAATGAAGAGTTCCTGTCCACTGTTAGAGATACAGAGAGCTCAGTGGAAGCTGCACACCGCCATGTGACTGACGTCAGTGCTGATGTGCCTGGGAGGGCAAGTATGAACCAGGAGGAGCTTCCAGGTAAGCTTACATATGGTAAGTCGTAAGATTTGCTTGTATACTAAAATACTGTAACTAATAGTTCATGCATTTTTTTTTTTGGATGAACCTATTGATAAATTAATAGCCTTAACAACACAGTTTTGTTCATTACACATGGGCTTTGGGTGGACGTGTCAGCCAAGTTTCATTTAAAATTATTGTTAGACACATAGGCAAAATTTGTGTATTCACTGTCCCCCTAAGTTATTGCAGTTGTGATGATTGTGTCCTTACCTTGCTTCAATTCTTCCAGGACAACCGTCCCTATCAAGTGTGGCGTTATCTGCACATGGTAAGCCAAACATTTTTATTTAATTATTGATGACCACTTGTCAGATATATGCATTTATATGTATGTGTGAGGTGGAAGTAATGAGTGTGTGCATTACAGTACCATCTGTGATAGTGTGAACAGTACTAGATTGTTATCATAGAAATGGTTTTAAATATTAAGTTGAATGTATGCATTAATTTGGTTCCTGTGTTTGTTGCTTATTATTATTAGTGATCCTGACAGAGGAAGTGTACAACTCTTACCACCTGATGTCAGAGTATCAGCAGACTGTGATGATGATAGTGGCCAAACAGAGACACAGTAGGGAGAATCTGACATTGACATTCAGCGATCCCCTGTATTTCCCTCAGACACATTCAGTATGCCTATGTATACCTATTCCACTGAGTCCTCAAGTATTGGACATGTGGAGGGTGACACGCTTGATCAGGGTAGTGCGGTTACTGTGGCTTCAGTGACGGTTGACTCTGGCCATAGCCAAAGTGTGGGCAAAGTGCTGGAAGAGGTCCACTGTCCACCTTCCATCTTTTCCTGATGTGTCTTTATGTTCCACTTGATGTATGTAGAGCTGTCATGGAGTTGCAGGCACATTCCACTAGGGCCTCCAAGGATGTGCTCAGGGTTGTAGATGTGGCACAGGCTGGCATGCTTGTCCTTCTCAGCTGTGTGGCCGATTCAATGGATCAGTTGAATGACAGAATAGAACAGGCAATATTTGTGATGGAACATTCTGCTGGGAGGAGGACAGCATCCATGTGGACATAGGTCAGCAGCATCATCATCTGATGTTAGGAAACATGGCCATGCCAGATCATGCTCTTGTAGTAGCACTACTTCCACTGCTTCATCAGTGATTGAGGTGTCCACATTCAGACATGGTAGGCCATGAGGTCATGGTCCTGCACATACTCATGAGGAGAGCTCATCCAGCAGACATCCGTCACATTCACCAAATCTGACCATGAACATGGATATGCCAGTTTAGTTCCTGGCAGAGCCAGTTCTCATGGCTGGGAGTGATGATGATGAACTGTTACCTCTTCCATGCATGGCTCACACTTGTTTGACATACCAGGATGTAGAGCTAGCACAGACCTTGGCTGTGTTTTTGCTAACACCCACGCACACGTTTCACCTTGAGTGCCCATAGACACACACACACACACACACACACACACACACACACACACACACACACACACACACACACACACACACACACACACACACACACACACACAACAGTTACATGGCTCATTCTGTCTCAGTGGCCATTTGATACTTTATCAAAATTTCTGCCTGGCTTTATTTCTTACTCACACAAACTCACTACCTTTTGTGTCAGCCTTGGCCTCCTGCCACCCCAAACAACACTGTGCAAATGATAACTGTGCCATATCCTTGATTTTCTATTTTTTGGGTTCAGGGATACATAAGTCTTTTGTCTGATACCCAGGGTGCATAGCTGACTAAGTGCTTAGTATATATGTGTTTGTGATGCTCTTTTTGAAATTGTACTGCTTTCTTACAGGGTTTTGTAATGTATGTATGTTTGATGCTGGAGGCCTAATAGCTGTTAGAGAACACATTTTTTGACATAAGTCATTACTGTCACATATTGATGTCCTTGCTGTAAAAATCACTCACCTTCTACTTAGTTACATTGGCAAGTAATGGTATGCAAGGATATCCCATTTATTTGTGTACTTAGCTATTTATTTTCCTATTCCAGGTTCAACACTTACCTTGATTGTCTGGCAGTTACAAGTTTTTTAATTCTGGGCTAACTCTGTGTGATGCTAGCAGTACACAGCCATTACATTAAATATTGTGAGTGCTTCATTGCATCAATGCTACTGTATGTATGTGCACAGAATGAAAGTTTTACCATCTTAGGTGGTGAGCATGTGTGCTATCCATTGCCTGTTAGCAAGGACGAGGGCATACTGTGCATACCTACGTCTACCTACACCCACAGCAACTGGTGGTTCCCCCTGTGACTCCTCACATGTGTGTGGCTGTGGTGACATTGTCAGTGGTGGTGGGATGTGTGCCCCTTTCCTTTGGTGTTCCTGCTGAAGCTGTTTTCTTATAATAGCATTGTGAAGCATGGCACAGACAGTGAAAATTTCAGCACAAATACGTGGATTGTACTGCAAGGCTCCCCCTGATTTATCTAGGCAGTGTAACCATGACTCAGCAGCAGAAACACATACTCTGTGCTATTTCTAGTTTGAGTGTATGCCTCACTACAGCATTCTTCGGTAGGTATGTGTGCATTTCTGATAGATGTCATCAGCCATGGCTCTAGTGCATAACCTGTATTCCCCAGTAAATGACCTTGTGGGATATCTGCCCTGAAAAACTTCTGATACAGTTGAAAGTTGTGCCAAATATGTGAGTGTTGGTAAGTGCTTCAGTGACCAGCACACACATTCAGAATGACTCCCTTAGTGTTACACACGATAAAGCATTTAATGGAGTGGAAGCCCTTTCTGTTTATGTACACCCTTCCCTGCTCCCCTGGTGGTGCTTTGATTTCTACATTTGTGCAATCTATGGCACCCAAGACTTCAGGGAAGTGTGCTACAGGGTAGGAATCCTGCATAGTTGCAGCTCTGTCCTTGGGTATAGGGGAAAATGTATGTAGTCATTGGCATGTTGTAGTCTAGCATTCAGGAATTCATGTAGGATCCTGACTGCTGATGACTGTGATACCCCCAGCATTTCCCCTGTTGGTCTCTGAAAGGAAGGTTGCTGTAGCTAAAATCCTAAGTATTATACACTTCTTAGTCTCCACTGGTATTGATTCCCCTTGGTTTGCCCTTGATCTCAGTTGAGGATGACAGACGTTGCAGAGTTCCTGTAGTGTGTCTCTATCCACCCTGTAGCATTCTACAATTTCCACCTCGTACAGACCATGAATAGTTAAACTGAGTCTAAGTACCCTTCTCCTTCTTGGTCATGGTCTATCTGCAGCAGCAGCAGTGGCAGTATAGACTTGGACCTGTTGTACATGCACACATATAAGAGCAACAGCAGCCCCTAGCATTGTTTCCATGTAGAGTAGTTTCCGTGACTGTTTTCCAATGGGTTTTGGAATTTGCAGGCAAAACCTGCACTGACTGTACATGATTACTTTATAGCTTGTTGAATAGCTCCTCCTGCTTGGATTGGTTGATTAGCATACAATTCAGCTGCTTATGCTGTAATTAGAATGCCATGATGATTACCATGTTTGTGCAGATCTACATGCCATGTAGAGTTGCTTACTGAATGCAAAATGGCATGCTACCATGTAGGCTTTATTGAATCCAGTCCCAGATGTCATGCCGTTGTTTGTAAGTCACTTGATTTTGGCAATATTAATGTACACATCCAAATATTGCATATCTTTTTAAATTTATGATATTAGATAGTACTTCTGTTACAAAGTCAGAAAGAACTGTGAGTGCTACAAAAGGTGCTATAGGTAAGAATGAGTTGATTTTTGTTTTAGAAAGGATCGATTTACAGAATATACAAAGTATATGGGAAACTGTTAAAGATCTAAGAGGCTTATTATTCAGTAGTGGGTTTTTGTTAAAATGATATAGTGATTTTCAAATTTTAGATGTAATACTTTTTTTTGTATACATTATGTAACAGATGCAGTGGTTATTAAACATACAACTATAAACAACTGAATGTTTTTAACATATTATAGATCTTATGCAAGTACTTAGCATAGTCCATTCTCTTTATATAAGGCATTGTCATTACAAATAATTTACAATGAAAATCTGAGATGAAAGTTGCACTTAATTAGGAAAGCACCTTCCTATTGATTTCTTGCACATATAGTTATGGTTCATGTGCATTTGCCTTCATACATCATGTTAAAAAAATGACATTATTATAAAGCTCATACAAACTATAAAGAGAATATTGCACATAGCTGTATTTTACACATGTGAAGCATTCTGGGCTGGGAAAACCACTGAAAGGCTCCTCAACAGGTTACGTGAACATTAATACGCGAAAAAAGATTTACTTAAACCACCAGAGGTGTGATGTAATTTTAAAGGTTTAACATTTTTTTGTATTTGAACATTCATAGTGAGAGGGGTAGCAACAGTTAACATACTGAAGATAAAAGAGTACTTATAACACTCTTTCAAGTTACGCAGATTTCTGAGATTAAATGTTTAGTTGGAATAAGAGGAAGATCTTGACTATGTACAGTTTAAAGAAGGAAATGGAAGAAGATTAACCAATCGGGACAATAAAATTATGAAATTGTAAAGTAAAGCTAGTGAGAAAGTTAGAAAAAATGAAGCTAAAACAGCAGACACAAGTGCTCACTAGCTAGCAGATTTAATACTCCAATAAAGTCTGTTATTTAACAGAAGAGGTGGTTTACACAAGGAATGTACTTCAAAACATGGTGTTGTAATACACGACTGAAAGGTTTTCAAGCTATATGGGGATTATTTATTTATTTATTTTTGCATGTATTACTTAAAAACTAAAATATTGGTTTTATATCCCCAGTAGTTTTTTTAATTATTCTAATTATTTAGTGGATTTTAACTCTTCTTCATTTTTTGATGGCTTTAAATGATCATACTGATTTTAATAGATTTGGTGATATTCCTTAATTTTATATAAAAACTGTGAATATTGTATCTCTAGCAATCATCTGATGAAGTATTTCATAATAAAGTAGCTGCTGTTATTTTAAAATCCTGCAATGATATAAATGTGGAGTTCTGTGTTTGGAACATGTTTTAATGGCTGCATTTTTGGGTCTCAATAGAATTCAAACACCATTTTACTATAGTCTGTTATTTAACAGCAGAGGTGGTTTACGCAAGGAATGTACTTCAAAATATGGTGGTGTAATACAGGATTTAAAGGTTTTCAAACTATTTGGTGATTTATTTATTTATTTTTTATTTTTCTTTCTTTGCATGAATCAAGTCTGGATTTTGGTTGAAAATGATACTTGTTCATCCTCTGTATTCAGTTGTCAAAAAAGAAATAAATAAGCAAATAACATAAATAGGGCAAAATCTGAGAACAAGTAATGCAGTCAAATTATTCTCAGGGCTGAGTAGAAATTAAAAAAGTAAAGAGTGTGGCATACATTAAATGGAACTATATTTAGGTGTTGTTGAGGCACCAGCTTGCAATAGGTTTATATTTATATATTCTTTTGTGGTTGAATTAGAAAATGTATCTGCAATAACATTTATGCTGAATCTTTAAATGCATTATTGCTTTGCAAATAATTCAAACATCATGCAGGGGCTCTCGGATGATTGTGCTCCATCAAAAGTTGTACAAACTAGAAAAGTTTTTAACATTTTGATTAATCTCCATAATATATATTTTTGAGAAGACACAAAGTCCCTATCCCCACATATCCATTCAGAAGGATTCATTCTGCATCCCTAGACTAGTAATAGTAAGTTCTGTGATTACTGAAGAACTGAATGCACAGTTCTATCATGTGCCCATTGTCACACACTTGGCCATCCCACAATGATCCAACACCACTTCCAGAAATATGTGTCACTGAATGAAATGGTACTTTCTTCAAAGACAGTGCGTCCATAGCTTAATTAACTTAGTCCTTGTAAAGAAGTTACTGAGAATCAAATGGAATTATTTTTATATTTTCCATGTCCTCAGCCGTGCTGTGACTCACAGCTTTTGTGCCAGACCTTCTTCTTCTTATCCAGCTTACATATCCTGTTTTAGGTTCTAACTTCAGGACTGGGGCTATCCTCACTGGAAGGTATTTATCCTGAGGATGAAGTTTCAAACCATAGGGAGGAAAAGGCACTGGATGCCATCTTTGCATCATTCTTGGTGCTGGCTGGTTTTTCTGATATATTTTTTTCTTAATGCTATTCTCTTTTCTCCCACTGGGGGGAGGGGATCATGCATATTACCAAAACAAGACTATCATTTCCAGGTTGTATAATGTTATATGACCCTTGCTAAAGCTAACAGCCCTCCATTCAACAGGTGGCCCTCAATGGCTTGACTAACCCATCACCCTTCCCATGATATGGAATAACCAAAATCAACCTGTCATACCCTCTTCTTCTTGGCCACCCCCTTCAAAGTAGGACCGTCTAACTAAATGTAGGCGAACAAAGCTGTATTCCAGGATTCATGCCTCTGTACCCTGAAGACAACCAGAATCAAATGAAAACAGTAATGGAAATTGTCATTGAGGGAGAAATGTCTTATTGATATAGGTATTCAAACTAAAGAGTAAACTAACCCTGAAGGCAGATTATGAATATGATAAAGGGATTTCTCTTCATAGAAGGCTTGATGGTATACAGCTTCATTTTGTGTAGCTGCTTTGAATGCAAACTAGAGTGTTTGTTACTACTCATAGGCCTAGTTTTGATACTAGTTTAGTGTGACACAATGACCAAGGTCACATCTTCCACAAGTGAATGTTGTCAATTTCACAGAGTCATTGCACCGATTCAAAAAGAAACACCCATTTCAGAATAAACAGTTGACTCATTCTTTCGCCTCATAAAAGCACACTGAATGTAAATCTGAAATGAAAATTCAATGAGAAAATACTTATGATCATTCAGGAGAAATTGTCTAGTTTACTGTGGGATAATGCTATCTGACCCTCCTACAATAATGTATATAAAATCCTGCAGCACCACGTTCAAGAATTTCTGGGGTTCACTAAAAAAGCCTCAAGAGTATACAGTAATGGTAGTTAAAAAAATGCCCCTAAACCAAATGGGAATGGTACATCATCTGACATTTTTGATCTTGGTACATGTTCCTTTATTAATATGAATTCTTGCAACATTTCCTTCTCTACAGCTCTGTTCTGGGCTAAATTAAATCTTTGATTTTGAATTGTTGTCTCCATTTTTTTCATCAAGGCATGGAATGTGAATTTGGATTCTGACCAAAATTCTATCTTCTTCCATCTAGTTTGAGTTATGATATCTAATATAATTAATTTCATAGGTTTATAGATTAGTACTAGGCTAACTGCTCTGTAGGCCATTTTAAGCCTAGCCAATTACACCTCCCCCCATGAGAATCAAACCCTGTACTTCCTGTCTGTAAGATAAACACCTTAACAATTATGCCAACCTCCCTCCTTAGATTAGTACTAGGCTAACTGCCCTTGTGGGCCATTTTAAGCCTAATCAGTTATCTTATATGCGGATCAAACCCTGCACCTTGTGTTAGTAAGGTAAACACCTTAGCCATTATGCCAGTCTCCCCAAACCCTGTACTTCTTGTCTGTGAGGTAAACACCCTAACCATTATGCCAGTCCTCATCTGACATTGACAGATCGTGTTTAATTAAGTGGTTGACTATACAAAAACAATACTGTTTATATGTTTCCACTGGAACTGTTGTCAGGTGCATTCTATTATGAAGGAGGAAAGACTTAAATTTTAATAATGTGTTTTTGAATATATCTATTAGAATATTCATGTCTTAGTCCATATTTGGTAACCAGATTGTTTTGTCTTTTATGATTTGTACATAAAAAGGCAAATAATCTGCAAACCTTATGTGAAACATATCCAAATCAAAATGTAGAGAAAAAAACACCTGTGAGGTGGAATGAAAGGTTAGTTCAGAGCATGTGTAATAAAGAGATACAGGGAAGGCAGCAGCATGTAGACCTACACCAATTAAAACAGAAACAAAGAAGTAGGGACCTCACAATAGGAAAGAAAAACAAACAAGGGCATGTAAATCTAATTCATTCAGACATGACAAGACACTAGACAAACTTAACTGTACATGTAAACCAGCAAAGAAAAATTCAAAGGGATAGGAAGACATGACAGTGAAGGGAAAGAAAGCACAAAGATGGAGAACACGGATACTAAATAATTTTGGTAAGATTTTACAAAGGAAGAAATAGAAATAAAGAGGTTCATACTTGTAAAGCACACGAGGAAAGGAAAGTACATGAAGAAGGCAGAGCTCAGTTACCCCAATATATAGAAGCAGGAAATTACAAGTAAGATTGTTTGATCTCAGTGGTAGAGAAATCTGAAATCACTTCTGAAGCAAGAACCATGGGTTGGATGAAGGGGACTGGTGAAAAGATATAAGGCAGTATATCAACTTACATCAAACATGTTATGTCAATAAGTGAGGTGAACAGGCTCTGCCTTGTCAATCATCTGCCCCAGCCTCCTCTAGCAGTACTCAGGCTGCTAATCCGGCCTGGAATATCAGAGTCATAGTCATGACATCCCTCTAAACCATGCAGTTTGCACAGATTTATCAGCATGTTTTATCTGGATTAGATTTTTTCAGATTATTGTATTTAACATCTGTTTATTTCAAAAGCATGTGTATATCATATTTATTAGCATTTACACTACAAAAGGGTGCTTTTATTCTGTTTTTGGAATAGTAAAATTATCAATAAGTGAATGGAATTGGTAATAATACATATGGTGCAGAAATGGGTTTAAAATAGACAATATGAATGTGGTACTCTGCAGACCTAAAACATTTTTTGTAACAGATATCAAATTACATAAGGCTCTTGCTCTTATTTTATTTATTTAACAGGGATGTAAGCTGGACCTCTAGTGCCACTTTTTCAGTCATGACCCAGTTACAGAAAACAAGAAATAAATGAAAAACATATACACATAAACAGTTTTAGACATATATTCTACAAACAGAAAAACAAATGTTAGCTTAATGCCATTTGCTAGCTAAGTGCAGATTCCAGCATCTGAGTACACATCATGCATAGAGACGTCTTATAAATTATTATGTCCTTAGAGTTTAATGTACAATTCCCTGTTCACCATTTACATGCAACCTCAAAAACAGAGATGACTTAGCTTTCTTCTGAAACAACTGTATGCTGGGAATATCTTTAACTTCGGTTGAAAGCGAGTTCTAAATTATGGGCCCTTGAATGTTACTAGAAGACTAGACCATTGAGTGAAGTGTTATGTCCAGGATACTATACACATACCCTGCTATGCAGGATCTGAAAGTTCTCTGGCAGAGTTTAATTTCCAGAACCCTTTGCAGAGCTGTGCAGTGGTCTAAGTTGACAAGCTGAAAAATGAATGTTGAAATGAAAAGTTTCTGTTCTGACTGTAACTAGGAACCATTTAACTTCTGTGAAAAAAAGCACAGTGCTGCTGCAATCTGCTGGTACCAGTAACTAAATGACAGCTCTTACTTTTGCCATTCTGTAGATTTGTCACATGTTTGCAGCTAGCAGCTGATATGACCAGTAGGGCCTATTCCAATGTAGCTAACAAATTTCATAGGCCCACATCCCATAGTCATTCTGAGACCTCTACATAAAATGATTGTGATTGTCTGGCAGATGAGCAATAATGAGTGAGTCTTGGTAATGAGCCTGTTTATATATTAGGAAAAAGTGCAGTGACTAACAGTATGTCTGGACAGTTGTAAACAAGAGCATTTTTCCAGTTACTTACCTTCTGGACCAATAATATTCAAACTGTGTTTCACTTAAACAGCTTGAGGGATGCAGAAAACAGTGAATTCGTTTTAAATAAGATAAGTTAAACTTTGAGATTCAGATCACCCATTTCTTGATAGATTTGTGCTGAGTTACTCATCAGTTTGAAAGTTATTTTGTTGTTATCGTGATACGAGACCCATATGATGAACTCATCAGCATAGACAAATTTGCGTAACATTGTCAAGATGCAGATTGCTGAATCAAAAAGGGAATAAAAAGCAGCAGGCCAGAACTAAGCAACACAGAATCTCTGTTTTAACAGGCATAAGCCTTGAAAGGGACAGATTGATAACTTCTTTAAACAGCCTGTAATCCAAGTAATTGGTGACTGTCCAGTACGTGCAAAACAAGATTATCATGTAGAAAAGAGCTCAAAGCTTTCAAAAAGTCAAAAAATACCCTTGGTAGCCCACCATTGCCCTTGAATCTAACTACGTCATCAAATATGCTGCCGCAGTATTAGTACTGCGACTACTTCTGTATCCATTCTGGTGATTACTTGGCAAAGTGTATGTCTTTACATGTCCTTTTACCTGTGAGGCAACTGCCTTCTCAAGAATCTTAGCCAAAGATGAGATGAGCGTGATGGGTGGAAATGACTAAACATATAGCTTAAGTCTATGCAGTTTAAACATGTTTTCAATTCTTCAAATCTCTTTAGCAATTCGTACCCTAAGATGGGTGTGGGCGATATCAGCAACAATTAAAAAGGTGTGACTTGCATGAAAGAACTTAGGACAAAGGCCACCTGTGGACTATGGCAGCATTATTAATTATAATTTGAAACTGATGCTTCAAAGAACTGAAAATCTATTGAGTAGCCAAATATATGCTCTGTGTCTTTAATAATTAAAATCACTGAGTCTGGAGGTGGAGCATACTGATCTACAATCAGTTTACCACTGGTTGCCTGCTCACCTCTCCCTTCAGCAGTCAAATCATTGAGCTATTCTTCTTTACAAGCAGGGTTGTTTGCTTCCTTTTAAAATCTCCCTGGGTTGCTTAACGTTGACATCTTACTCTGCTTAAGGTAGCCAGCCCTACCTTTGTTATACAGCCTTTTGCACTAGTTTCTAAGCGATCCGTAATATAATATGCCATTGCAGTAACTGCTATTTTTGAACATTTCCATGAAGCCTATAAAAAGGGAATTTCTTTCATGATTTTAGAAGTAATTTAAGAGACAAGTGTCCCTTAAAGAGGAAACATAAAATTAGAATTATGCCTTTCAACAAATTGCTTTTTCTGTTATAGTTCATATTCTCGTTGAGAAGCCAGATTTAGGCAAATAAAATATATGAATTTAGTACTGACAACTAACAAGGGCAGCAGAAGAGAAGGTACATCATTTTAGACTCGAATGTTTATTTTACATGAACATGTGGATGGGCGGTTTAAATATGGTTATTGCTATACATGTGTCACTTGCTACATAGCTGCCCTGATCTTGAGAGTATTTTAGGGATGGTCTCCTTCTTTTAAATGGTGTTTAAACTTTGCTTTTATTTTAGAAAGAGATCTGGAGTGAACCTAAATTAAATCCAAGGCATCCACTGTACTCAACAAAAAATAAGTATATTTTAAGCTTGCATTGCACTTTTTTGAATTGTATTTTGCTTGATTGCTGCATCATTTTACCTCTTTTTACTGCTGTGACTGCTTTTTTTCTGAGCTTTGAATTTCTAGTACTTGTGTATTTCATAGCATAGGCTAGATTCAGATTTATTGAATCCAGGCTGTTTGGTGTTACTTGAGCACTAAAACCAGCCATCCTACATTAAGAAGGACCTCCTGTACCCTTGTGGCAGAAGTGTGTGGCCCAGGACCCCCCTGAGTTAGGGACTGCTGGAAAAAGGCTCAGTTTTGGGTTTTCCTATTAGTTAATTTGTGTTGCAACTGTTTAACTTTGCTTGTGTTTAAGCCCTGCATTTGTGTATAGCTGAAGAACATACTGCAGGGTTTAACACTGTCATGTATAGACGCAAACGCTTCGAAACACAATTTTCCCTTGATATCTGCTAGAGAACCACCCTTGGCACCACTGCCTCTCTGTGTGCAATGCAACTCAGTTGTGCATTCTGAGGCATTGATGCAATCTACCACCCTTAGCCCTCCACAGAATAGCTGCCTTTGTTAATCTTACAAGCAAACCCTGGTCCATCCAGCCCATCCCCACAAGTTACTACAATAAACACCTGCCATAATTGATGGACAGTTTCCACCATTTCTCCAGCCAACCTGACTGACATGGGCATCCTGAGGCAGTGTAGTAATTGCCTCATGTATAGTGACAACCATTTGCTCCTAAAGCAAATAAAACAGTGTGGCAGCATGTGATAGATGTAACTAAAATTAGAATCAGTCCTCTCACATAATAATATATAAGAAATACAACAGGTTGTCAACACACACAACTCCCCTCTCACACAAGATAATGTCAAGACATATAAACCCACATACATGGAGGTACTCACTAAGAGCATAACAAAAGACCAGAGACTTCCCAAGTGCAAACAGCATACACATACTGGTACACGAACAGAATCCACTACACGTAACAACACTCATATCAGTGTCTCAACAATTAAGCCCCTAAGGCAAAACACCTGAAAATCTAATGTTCTGGTCATAGGCAACTCATTAATGACACACACACACACACTCATGTCCCCCTTGCCAGATTGGGTCATGGTCAGCTGCCTGTAACGTGCCAGGATTCATCAAATCTCACACACACTCAAGTCACTCAGCAACAATTACTGTTATGACTCTGTCATAGTGCATGTTGGTGTGAATGACTTGAGGCATGCCTTTCTGGACTGTATGAAGAGAGACATGACCGAACTCTCAGATTATGTGTCCCAGGCAGGTATGTCCCTAACCCTAAGCAGCATTCTACTTTCACCTGGGATGATGCTGCAATACAGACAAAGGTGATTGATTTCAATAATTGGTGTAGCTTCTGGTGTCACTTCATTGGGATCTAGTATCTGTCTGCCTGGGAAGACATGGTCAGCAGTCCACTCTGCTTTGCCAGAGATGGCCTTCACCTGTATCCTCAAGGCTTTTGGATACTGGCATAGACTCTTGACTTCCCCATAGTGCCTTTTTTAGGCCCTGTCCAAACTACAAAACTTCCAACGTAAAGAAATCCACTAAAGACAAACTCAAGGTCATGCTGCTTAATGCTAGGAGCTTAAGCAGTAAACTGCACTTCCTGGAAGCATTCCTCACCTTGGAAGACACTGATGTTTGTGCAGTGACTGAGACTTGGTTCAAAGCTGCTGAGAGCATCCCAGCCATACAAAGCTACAATGCTTTTCACACATTCAGATCCCAAAACGAGTATGAAAGAACCAGGTTTGGAGGTGTATCCATCTGCATTAAACCCAAGTACACCTTGAGACTGGTGAAACAGTACAACTTTCTTGAGTTACTCCAGGTTCAATTAACTATAGGTAAAATGCCCCTTCATATCATTGCTAGCTACAGGTCCCCCACCATGAACCATGAGAAGCACACCACCTACCTGGACTTGTTAGAGTTACTCAGTATACAGCCAAACACCTCAGTCATGGGAGATTTCAACTATCCTTCCATTGATTAGGTGATGTACATGAGCACAAACACGATTGCTGTGAGGTTCCTGGACTTTGTTAATTCAAATGCCTTGGAACAGTTGGTCCACACCCCCACAAGGGGCTCAAATATCCTAGACCTAATGTTCACCAATATGGGGGGGGGGTTACTGCACTACCCCCTGTGTGTTGCCCTCCCTGGTAAGGTCAGACCATAAATCTCTCTTGTTTGAAGTAAAGATTAAACCTGAAACCCCCTATGGAGTAAAAAAATGAAAAATGTCTCCAAAGCAAACTATTGCTTACTAAGCGATGATATAAAAAGTTTCAAAGCCCATGCCAACATAACCAACAATGACTCCTATGCAGAGGAATACACAAATTCCCTATATAGCCACTTAAACAAATGCATTGACTCAGCTGTACCCAACAGGAACAAAACCAGTTCTTCCCGAAAAAACAAGTCACACTGGTGGACTGTAAGTATAAATAAGCTATACAACAAAAGAACATCTAAAGAACAGGAGTGAACTTACTTAACAGAGGAAGAATACCCTCCACAGCCTGAACAAGCAAATCAGATATCTTGTTAAGTTCTCTAAGGCTAGCTATGAGTCTAAACTAGCATCCTTAGCTAAAGACAATCATAAGGCATTCTTTAGCTAAATCCAAAACCTAAAAGGGAATGCCCAACTGTGTGCCGAATGTATAATAGACAGTACCACTCACACTGAACCTGAGGAAATTGCCAACCTGCTAGCCAACAAATTTGGAAATAATTTCACCCCTATCCCCACCAGTTATACCCCAAAGCATTCCTGACACCAGTCCTCTACCGAGTATCTCCAAAGAACAGGTCATACAAGCACTCTCCAAGGCCAAAACACAGCCTCTGTGGGACCAGAAACATCCCAGGCTGCTTACTAAACAGTCTAAAACAAGACCTAGTGGAACCACTCAGCAATCGCTTTAACCATAGCATGAGAACCGGCTATGGTCCCAGCAGAGTGGAGAACAGCAACAATAATCCCCTTGCACAAAGGAGATCCATTAACTGACTCTGGGAACTATTGACCCATAAGTCTTACCAACCTTATCTACAAGGCCATTGAAAGAATCATCATGGACCTTATCCGCAAGGACATAGGCAAACGTCAAACCCTTGACCTGACCCAGTTTGGTTTAGTCAAGGGTAGATCTTGCTTATTAAACCCAGTGTACTTCTTTGAGAATGTCACCAAAACCCTAGATGAGGGCAAAAGAGTATTTACTGCCTATCTTGATTTAGCTAAGGCCTTTGACACAATCCCACATTCAGGTATCATAGAGAAAATCCCCCAGTTGGGGATTAACCCATACATTAGTAGATGCGCAGCAACTGGCTCACCGACAGAATGCTGTCAAAATTGGGGAGTCCACCTCCACCAGTAGACCAGTTATCAGTGAGTTACCACAAAGATCTGTGCTGGGCCCCTACTGTTTGGAATCTATTTATCTGAAATCCAGGCAAAGGTACATGGCCTGTGGCTTACCCAGTTTGCAGGTGACTATAAACTGGGTGCAATCACAGTGTCCGGCAATGATGTTAATATATTACAGAAAGGCCAAAATCCAGCCCAAATGAATATAATAGAAACTAAATCCCAGTATTGTTTTTTCCTATTTACATAGGGACAGCATGCATCCCAACCATATTTTTGGTAACATCGTTACTGGACAGGCACTTAAGGTATCAAGATTAACAAGTGAAGATCACAACTTAGACAGGAGCTTGTATGAGCTTAAAGGTGAACTCATGTCCAGGGGATATAGTGAAACAGAATTAGAAGCAGCCTGCTGTAAGGTTCGTAGTGAGAGGGAAGGGAGAGGTAGACCCTATAAAACAACTCCACAATAGTGGCACGCACTACTAGCCATGTGTGTCCCCCTATTGTGCTCCCCTTTGCGAAAGGAATAGATGAGGTAAAGAATATTATTAAAGGGAATTGGCACATTTTGGAGACAGACAATAGGTTTTTAGATATTTTAAGTAATGGTCCCAGATTTGTCTACAGTAATATGAGGAACTTGAAACAAAGGCTGTGCTTTCAGAGAATGAAGATATCCTTTTCTATGGGCATTGATGGTACATCTAAATGCAACAACTGTAATTATTGTCAATACATTGATGAATCGAGATTTTTCAGGCATCCCGAAACACGTTATTTATGGAGCATCAAGGCAAATGCTGATTGTTGTATTAAAAACATTGTTTATTTAGACCATTGCCAAAGGTGTTTCAAATTCTATGTAGGGAAAACCAATAGGAGTCTTAAAGAGAGAATTAGGGACCATCTTTATTGCATCCAAAAATGTCATGACTACAGTGCTTCAGCTAAGCATATATTACAGACAGATATGACCCATTCTTTTCTATTTCAAGTTTTAAATGTATTACATAATAATATGCATCAGGGGGATGTGGTGAACCGCACAGAGGTAGTTGAGTTGGAATGGATACTAAGGTTGGGTGCACATCAGGCCATGGGCCTTAATGATAATGTCCCCCTCAAACCTGTGCAGAGGTCTAGACGACTGAAGCACTAGGCATGCCGCTATTGTTTCTTTCTACATTCTATTGACTATTATGGTTGTTAGAGGGTTTGTGTGCTTCATGACAGTCATATTTCATGATGCCATTTAAGGTTTTATGCTATCATATTTCTATATGAGATGAGAGTTAACCAGTTCACTAATTATTAGTGATTTTTATTTATTATTTATTATTTATTATTATTCATTTTTAATTTTTTATTTTACATTTCTAATTATATGTATTGTTGAATATATTGCTTCATATGTATGAGAGAGTACTTTATAATGTATATGTTACTTTAAAAATATTTATTGGTGAGTGTCATGTGATGTGTTTTTTAAACTTTAAATAGGTTCTCTCTGATATTTGAAATTGTCTGAGGAAGCAGTCTTTTGGAGCCGTGAAAGCACTTACGTGTTTGTGTGCAAATAAATCATTGTAGTTTTTTATATTTGAGAGTTTGATTTTTCTTCATTGTATGCTTCTGCCAGCTACTGGGATTTAGTTTCTATTATATTACAGAAAGGGCTGACACAGACAGATGATTGGTGCCAAACTCACACACTAAAACGTAATACAAAAAATGACTTATTATCCCCTTTGGCAAAGAAGTAGCCCCTGCCACGTATGATACAGATAGCACCCCTCTAAGCTCAAATTTGGTGGTGTGAGACTTGGGAATATAGGTTGATAACAATCTAAACTTTGATCGCCATGTGTCTTAGTGATAAGAAAAGCATTTTACATTGCACATCTCATAAATAAGGGCATTGCATCCAAGACCAGGGAGGTTACAACTTCACTGTACTCAACCCTTATCAGACCACTAATTGACTACAATGCTCTCTTCTGTATGTATCTCACCATACATCTGCAGCAACTGGAGAGACCACAGAGGTTTCTAACCAAGAGAATCCAGGGCCTCCAAAAGATGATATACATGGAAAGAATGAAAGCCCTGTCACTGTTCTCTGTATCATACTGGCTGCTGACAGGCAGCCTACAAAGCAGTCCTGGACCCTGCCCTAATGGATATGATATACATACACAAATTAAACGGGACAAGAATAACTCACTCCAGGGATCTCACCCTAGTTTGTGACATTAACAGAACCTCCTGGAGAGACAGATATATCCACCAGTGATTGCTCTCCTCTGGAATAAGTTCCCACTGCATGTGAAGCAGAGCTCCTCGATGATCCTATCTAAGTGCAACCTTGACAACTGGATGGGTGAGTAAATTTATTCCAGGGATGGCACCTTTGTCCCTCATGGGCAGGGGCAGTTGGTGCTAACAATGACCACCTAACCATGGTCAGTAAGGGTACTTGGGTTATTACACGGCTAGGCTTGCAAAGGCCCTATGGCCATTAGCCTAGTAACTTCTCATGAACCTATGAGCCTATTATCAAAACACAGCAATTAGTAGTAATGCCTTGAACAATTCAAACATGCTTTGCAGTTAAATTACTATACAAATTAAAATGTGTGAAAGTATGTGTGTGTGTGTGTGTGTGTGTGTGTGTGTGTGTGTGTCTATGTATGTATGTGTGCATATATATGTGTGTGTGTGTGTGTGTGTGTGTGTGTGTGTGTGTGTGTGTGTGTGTGTGTGTGTGTGTGTGTGTGTGTGTGTGTCTGTGAATACATTTCAGATGTATAATGATGAACCATAACCACTGCTGCCTTTATTAGTTTTCATTACATGATGCATATATTTGATTTGTCTAAATCTGGATCTTCAACAAGAATATGATCTATGGAAATAAAAGGAATTTGTTGAAAGGAATAATTCTAATTTTATATATCACAGCATTACTTTATCTCATTTGGGGCATAGCACCATAACTGCATTACTTAGCTACCACTTCTAAAGCCAGATATGATTTATCCCTAAATGTAATGCATGCAAATCTAACAAAGTGGAGTTTTATGACAGCAGTAAATATTATTGCAAGACTTAAAACATGGCCAAAGTCTGTCTATAAGAGAAATGTAACTCCAGGTTTGGTCTCTAAAAATATAGCACTAAAAATGTATCATATGGCCAGAGCTATACAGAATTCCAAGGATATGGGCAGTGGAATTATTTGCTTGTATAGCAGCATAAAGTTTAGCGTGTGTTAATCGTAGGCAGGAATAAAATATCAGTCTTTGACTGACTTACTGGAATAAATAATTAAAAGTATTTATCTGAAGACAGCTAATTTTATTTCTAGAAACACTGGGTTTTTACTGTTAAACCCCCAGGGTCAGTGACCTACTAATGTTTGTATCAAAAAATGGAACAACCTATTCAGTAAGAAAATAAAACAATGTAATTAGTTTTATTTCCAGCTGCTCTGGCTAAGGTCTTGGAAAATGTGCTTTGATTAAAAGCCTGCATCATGTTAACAATCAGTAGAGAAGTTCCAGGCACCCAAGGACAGTGATTAGCAAACCTGATTAGACTTCTATAATCCACATGGCTTTAAGACTGGGGACAAAAGCAAAATTCCTGAACTTAAATGTAATATACATTGAAAATGTCAGAGAGTATCCATCTGTTAAAAATAGCATTGCTTACTCTTCTTTGGCAAAACCTACTGAAACCAAATTTAAATAAGAGCTTTTTCTCATGTTATATATTCGTAATACAGCATGTAACTTATCATTCCTCCCTAAGACCAACATTTGATAAAGCCCTTCTGTGTTTAGCACCTCTTTATTTTCCATACAGGTACACATACTGTCATAATATCCCTTTAAAGTACACTATGGGTTGATGAAGTGAACTTTTCTCTTGAAAGTTTTATGTCCAGATTATGAACTTAATTTTACTTTTAGTTGCATTCTATTTTCTTGAATTTCCTTTATACCATTAATGGACTCAAGTGTTGTACTATTTCTACCTATACTATTATATATACAGTGTTTTCTGACACTATGCTGTAGCAGTAATTAAAGGAGGACCAAATGAAAGAGGTGTTCGAACACAGAGTGAGACATCTTGACTATTACAATTTACTAAAGAGTGAATGACTGGCAGTGTTACATGACACATAGCTCCCACTGTATTAAGTTTTCTTAAAATGGTACACATCATCTCAAAAGGTGAAAAACCTGCTAACTCTTGCAATGTCTGTCTGTATGCAAAGAGGAGGTACAACAAATATTTGCCCCACTTTTACTTAAACTGGCCTTAAAAAGGAATACCATGTGTTGTGACCTGAACTCCCCATCAGTTAGGCCCTTAGTACTACCAGCTGCAGTATCACTTCTCCCTGTAAGCCCTCCTTCAGAAGTTCATGCTCTGCACAGCAAGCCAGTATCACTGGGGACCTCTTTGTCTGCCTTCCTCATAGGATCATAGGAGGTTACTAGGCTAATGGTCCTGGGGCCCTTACAAGCCTAGCCAAGAGTTTATCCCCAAACAAGAAACCTCAATCAGCACCTTGCCCCTGTCAATGAGGGACACAGGTGGAACTTCTGGGACAAATTTTTGGTTTCCCATCCACTCATCAAGGTTGGGCTTGAAGAGGGTCAGCGACGTACTTTGACATGTATGGGGAGTCTATTCCAGAGATAGGACAGCCTCTGGGAGACAAACCCGTCCTTCCAGCAGGTTTTGTTAATGTCATTTATTAGATTTAGGCATTTCAATCAGGTAATGCATGAGGAGTTAGACTTATGGATATGGAGCATCTCTTGTATATCAGGGTCTGAGATTGCCTTGCAGGCAAAACACAGATTACCGCTGCGCAATCTGTATGACACCAAGTAGAGTGATAGTGCTTTGAGCTTGTCCACATAAGACAAGTTTTGGAGGCCATGGATTCTCTTTGTGAGGTATTTCTGTGGCCTTTCCAGTTGGTTCTTGTGTTTGGAGAGGTACATACCAAATGGGGTGTTGTAGTCAATTACTGGCCTAATGAGGGAGGAGTGCAGAGAGGTAATAACCTCCTTTTTTCTGGATGCAATTCCTTTATTTATGAGATGAACCAAGTAAAAGGCTTTTCTGACCACTGCTGCTACATGATGGTTGAATGTGAGATTGTTGTCAACCTGAGCACCCAGGTCTCTCACCACAGGTTGTGTGCTTAGGGGTTTGCCATTGATGTGGTAATCAGTAGGGGCCATGTTTTTGCTGAATGGTATGATGATACTTTTTTTGCATTTAACTTAAGGCCATGACTTTGGCACCAGTCATTTGTTGCTGTGAGACCCTGTTGTAGTATGTTAACATCATTTGGGGAGTCATTGACAGCACCCAGCTTACAGTCATCTGCAAACTTGGTCAGCCACAGGCCTTTTGTCTTTGCCTGGACTTCTGAGAAGTAGATACTAAACAGTAGGGATCCCAGAACAGATCCCTGGGGAACACCACTAGTGACAGGTCTGCTGTCAGAGGTGGAGGCACCTATTTTGACCTTGTGGGTTCTATCGGTGAGTCAGTTAGCCATCCACCTGAAAAGAAAGAGATTTACGTCAAGTTGTGTTAGCTTTTTGATGATGCCTGAGTGGGGGATTGTGTCAAAGGCTTTGGTCAAGTCAAGGTAAGCTGTATGTACTGACTTTCCCTCATCCAGTGCCTTGGTGACAGTCTCAAAAAAAATCAACCAGGTTGAACAGGCAAGATCTATCCCAAACTAATCCGAACTGAGTGGGTTCAAGTGCTTGGAGACTGTCTATATCCTTGTTTATGAGGTCCATAATAATATGCTCCATGACCTTACAGATCAGACTTACCATGTTAATGGGGTGATAGTTTCCAGGGTCAGTACTGGCACCACCTTTGTGCAAAGGGATGACAATGGCAGTTCTCCACTCTGCTGGAATGAAGGCTGTACTTGGGCTATCTTTGAATAGAGTGCTCAGTGGTGATGCTAGTTCTTGCTGGAGATGGTACAGAATACAGCCTGGGATACTATCAGGTCCCATGGAAGCTGTGTTCTTTGGCTTAGATAGGGCCTTTAACACTTGATCTACAGAGAAGTGAGGTGCGGGACAAGTATTGGGGATATGGAATGGGCCTTTGGGGGACAGGGAGGCGAAAGGGGTGCTAGCAGGTTGGTTAAGCCAATGGGATCAGTGTAAGTGGTACCATTAAGAATTAATTTGGAACAAACCTGGGCTTTGCCATGGAGGTTCCTGATGTAACTGAAAAAGACTTTGTGGTTAGCCTTTGTTTCAGAGTCTAGATTTGATTCATAATTGGCTTTGGAGGTTTTCACTAGTGATATAATTTGGATGTTGAGGCTAAGGAAGGAGTTTTTCCAACTGGGAATTTGTGCTTTTTTACCCTTGGACTATAGTCTCTTCCTTTTGTTGTAAAGTCTGTTGATAGAGGGTTCAATTGTACAGGTGCTTGTATACTGCACTGGCATACTGTTCAGCATATTTGTCTGCATCCTCGGAGGGGCGGTGGTGTGAAGCTACTGATACCCTCCCTTAGAAGGTTGTAGTCAGCTTTTGAAAGTTTTTTAGCCTGGTTATGGCTGGGGGGGGGAGTTAGATGGGATAGACACTTCAAATGAGACAGACCGATGGTCTGATCTCACCAGGGAAGAACTTACTCAGTAGCCCATGTTGGTGAGAACCAGAATGTTAATTCCCCTTGTGGGAGATGAGACAAGCTGGTCTAGTGTGTTAGAACTGATAAAGTCAAGGAATCATTGGGTGAGTGCATTAGAGCAGGAATAGTTCACCCAGTCTATGGTGGGGTAGTTGAAGTCTCCAAGGATCAGGGTGTTAGGGGGTACCTTGATGGAGTCAAATAGGTCCAGGTATGAGGAGTGCATGTCCTGAGTCATGGAGGGGGCCTATAGCTGGATATAATTTGGATGGGTGCCTTGCCAATTGTCAGTTGCACCTGGAGTAGTTCTAGTACATCATGCTAACAAACCAGTCTGAAGGTGTGCTTGTCTTTAATGAAAATAGAAACTCCACCACCCTTAGTCTTCCTGACCTCATTTTGGGGTTAGAATGTGTGGAATGAGTTATAGCCTGGTAAGGCAGGGGTGGTCTCTGTAGCCGTGAACCAAGTTTCTGTGACTGCACAAATGTTGGCATCTTCCAGCGTGAGGAGAGCCTCCAGTGAGTGCATTTTCAGGTTAAGGCTCCTAGCATTATGCAGCATGACCTTCATTTTGCTTTTTGACAGATCTTTTATGTTGGAGATTTGTCTTTGGGAAATTGCCTAAAAAGACACAATGGGGAGGCAGGAGCCTTGGCCAGAATCCTGAATCCCAGGGGTGACAAGTGGAGGCCATCTCTGGAAACGCATCAAGGCCTGTCAGCCATGTAATCCCAGGTAGACAGATACTGGATCTCCTTGGACTGACACCAGAAAGTAAGCCGATTGTTGAAGTCAGTTATTTTTTGTTGGTATTGTGGTGTCATTCTTGGTGAAGGTAGGATGCTGCCTAGGGCCAGGGTCATACCTGCCTGGAACACATGTTCTGAGAGCTCAAGCATGTCTCTCTTTATATAGTCCAGGGAGGTATGTCTCAAGTCATTCACACCAATATGAACAATGACAGAGTCATACTTGTACATGTTGTGGAGAGACTTAAGTGCATGCATGATGTGGTGGATTCTGGCACCAGACAGACAACTGACTGTGGTATTCTCCTTGTTGAGCCTAGTGAGGGGGGCATTGGTGTGTCTCACAACTGAGTTGACAATGACTAGTATGTTTGGTTTATTGCTGTGCCTTATGGGCATTGTGAGTTTATTGTTATGCCTTATGGGCTGTGTTTGTGAGACACTGGTGTGTTGTCTGCTGTCTGTGATGTGTTTGGTGTTGTGTGTTGAATGTTTATGAGTATGGTTTGGAGGTCTTTGCTGTTTAGATAAGTTTTTTATTGAGGACCTCTGCATAGGTGTGTGTGTGTTGTGCTTGGCTATGGGATGTGGGTGGTGTGGTGTTGGTGCTGACAATCTCCTCTTTGTCAGGAGTACTGACTGTGGCACGAGAGAGCATAGATTCCAGATTACTGATATAGATGCATTTCTCACAAGTAGAAGAATTATGTGCTAGGAGAAGTGGGTTGTCAGTGAACATGAGGCAGTTGCTACATTGTCTCAGTATGCCCATGTCGACCAACCTGGCAGGAGAAACTGATGGGAATCGTCCTCAAGTTCAATATGGCAAAGTCTGAGAAATTAGTTTGTTTCAGCTCTTTTTTTTAAGATCCTACCCAGTTTCCCTTCCAAAGGAAGTCTAGTATCTTTTAAGAACCATGGCTCAGACGCTGGCTTACTGTCATCATATAGCTCTCCCCTTGAAGTAGCCAGCCCATGGGAAGCCCAGTACCCTTTGACAGCTGCAGTTCAGATTTAAGCTTGCTGCTATCATCTAGTGTTCCTTCTTAAATAGCCATGTCATCAGTCTCTTTTGGAGGTGTGGGCTCTGGTTATGTCTCCCCCCCTGCTGCCATCCCCACTTGTTTACCTACAAGCCTGGCTGCATGTAATCAAACTTACACAAGGTGCTGTATCATCAAAACTATATCCTATCAAAACATCATTGGAACATTAAACACTGCCACCTACTTGTTTATTTGACCATTTCATAATCCAAGTAAAGTCTGGCCAATGGTACCTGAAAAGGTGTTTTGGACAAAGTCCCAACTAGAGTGAACTGCCTAGGAAAATACTTCTCCTTTTTAACTAATGTAGGCTTAAATATAACTATGTATGATGCTATATCTTTTTGCCAATGTTCTCTTTCCCCTCCGCAAGGATGAGGTACAGTCCCTTTTGGTAGTTTAGCACAGAGTTTGTGTCCAGACACCCAAATATACCATGGTACCACCACTGCTTGTTGCTTCATGTAACTTTTGTTCCCTATCTTGTCATTGTAAACATATATATCATACATTCTCCAATTGTTTATATTGAGCACATCTCACCCCAAGACCTTGACATGTTCTGCAATGTCTGTTGAGTCTGTTGGGATGGCTTAGACTGCCCCATTGATCCCCTTATGCTCATGTGTATGGTGGGTACTCCCTTGATAGGCAGTTGTAATCTACTACCTAGCTAGGATTCAAGCTTTCTGTCTCTATAGCACTGGCATACTCACAGTCTGTCAACCAGATTCTTTTATCTGCAGGCAAAGTATTAGTTATCGATCCCTTATCATAAGGTCTTCTAACATTTCAAAAGGAACAATTAGACATCTGCTCATTCACTTAGTAAAATATTTCGTTCTGCAATTAATTCATTAAACTGTCTTCTGCATTTCTCCGATGTTTTCTAAATATTTTCCTGCAAACATCAGCATTAAGTTTCAAACTTTCATATAAGTGATGCTTAATATTTAAATAGTCTAGATAATCATAATCAGGCATTTTTATTGAATCATGCACAGATTTCTCTAAAAGTAGAAGGGTTAAAACCTCACACATTGCCCCAAGTCAGTTTGCCGCTAACTGTACACGCATTCAGCTGCCCAAGTAAAACTACCAAAAGCATCCCTCTCCTTAGAGTGAGGAAACAATTTACTACTGACCTTTGCTAATAGGGATAGGTTTACACCCCTGCTCATTATGTGCCTTTGGTAAAGGGTCAACATTTCCATCTCATACAGTTGCATCTTCTCCCTTTCTTATGCCACGGCCATTTCATGCTGATGCTTCATTTCCTTCTCCATGTCTATGTGATGTCTCATTTTCTCAGCTGCTTTGAGGCATTTTACCTCCAGGCCCAGTTCTAGCCTTTTTAATTCAGTCTGCATTCTGAGGTCATCAATAGATGGGTTTATATACTTTGTTTTATCTTTACAGTCACAGCCACTGCCAGGTTGTCTCCAGATTCAGTGAGTTGACTGTTAGCTGAATCTAAGACAGAGATTATCATCTCCCTGCTCAGACGAGCATGTGAAAGTCCCTTTGCTTTGCTCTGTTTAGTCAGTACTGCCACTTGACATGCTCTTCTGTGCTTATGTTTGCCTGTTTTGCCTGTTTCATAACTATCCTGCTAATACTTCTCTATCAATCTATCTATCTATCTACATTTTCATCTATCTATCTAGCTATCTATCCATCTATATATTTATATCTATACATTGCATTGAGGCTTTAAGGCCACCCACACTTTTGGTGACAAAACCATTTTGCAGGAAACATAATTCCAGTTACAAATTTCCACCACTGCAAAACACTAAATATGATGGCCAGGACTATCACCAATATGTGATGAACACCACTACTTGTAATATGTTATGCGTTACCAGAAATATGGTTTCATAGTCCACACCACAAATACAAAATGTGTGAGTGCATGAGTATAGTCTTTTCATCAGCTCCACTGTCCGAGACCCACCTTAGTCTCCCAAAGGCACTAGCTGGCCCATGGCAGGGGCCAGTGAGGAGACCAAGGACACTGGTATCTCATCATACTGCTACCAGAGAGTATACGCTAAACTCACTTTCCCATATCAACTTTCTGAGTTCTTCTATAGCTGCCTTTGGGAGATGCATGCATGCTTCTGCTTATGTGGAACCTCCTGACCATGCAGTGCACAGCTTGCAGTACACAGCTTGGTGCTCACCAGGCACTGAATGCTGCATTGCAGTTGTCCTAGGCTGCCTTTATCCTACTAGGATGGGTGAGTTGGTGTCACTCACTCACTCCTATCTCATTCTCTGTCAACCAGTCTGCCTGCACCCATACAGATTGCCAAAAACAGGTTATTTGATGTGAAGTTAGGGCTTTATCTCTCTGCACCATTGTGCCAAGTTGTATGAATATGTTAATACTATGTGATGTATAAATCCTCACTTAGTCTTTCACAGAAATTTGCAGTGAGATCTTTTGCTTCCACCTTTTAATACGGGTCTATATCAG